>NW_006800290.1:373113-385875 GCF_000485575.1 Poecilia formosa | reverse complement strand
TCAGTCAACACGTCATACCACCTTCAACCACTGGGTGGCAGTGTTCAGTCAACACGTCATACCACCTTCAACCACTGGGTGGCAGTGTTCAGTCAACACGTCATACCACCTTCAACCACTGGGTGGCAGTGTTCCGTCAACACGTCATACCACCTTCAACCACTGGGTGGCAGTGTTCAGTCAACACAACGTCCGTCAGTAAAACACTATTTGTCTTTAAAAGAAAACAGAAACAAACTTATGAAACCATTTCTAACTCACCACAGCTGAGGTGTTGGACGTTATCGCTGTCATCACAGGTGATCACTCTCTGGCTGAAGACGCTGTTCTGAGCTTTGTGGAGTCATGAGCGAAGAGAAATATGTTTCATAAACAGGAATAATTTATTTTAGTTCAGAAGCTGAAAAGTTGAATAAATTGGTTCTAAATGTCTGAAATTAAACTTTTGGCCTTACCATAAATTACAAACAGTAAATTCTGAGTGTTTAAACATATTAAATATAAATGCATATGAAAATATTGTGGGGGAAAAAACTACTCCTAAAAAAATGTTTTTCCAAAAAGAGGAAGACCAGGTGGAATTATCTGACCGCAGAGAGACAGTCTGGGGTAGACACTCTAGTCAGTGTGGCGCTGACTGGAAGGTGAAAATCTAAGCAGGTTGTGTCTAGGATGTGTGGGGTCTGCAGAGATGTTGGCTGTCGTTTTCCTGACCCTTGGCCTGTTTGGATGAAAGGTCAGCCTCTCTGCAGACCTGATTGTTTGCTGCAGGCTGTTCCTGAATTACAGCTGTGCAGAAGACGCCTGATCCAGTTTAGTTTAACTGTGGAGATGAATTCAGCAACATCTTGGGTTTTTTTTCCTTATGATTATGATTCAAGCTGAAAAATACTTTGTCTTATAAACAAATTAACCTGTGACCTTCAATTTAACCAGACGGCATCTTGACACAGTGCAGTTCCATCTTTCTACTGTATCTTAGATTTAAAGAGGCAGTACTATATTAACCTTTTTGAGCTTTGCATCATGTTATAATGTGTTGCCTTCATTTTTTCATAGTGTTTGAGAAATCCTTGGATCTCCTGATGTAATTATTCAGGGTGTCTGAAGGCTTCGTCTCACAAAGCGCTGCTCCCTCTCAGCTCCTCTAAACTAGCAGCAGCAATCACTAAACACCTGGTGGAAATGCAACCTGCTAGGCTTATAAATAAACTACTTCTCAGTCCAAAGCTCCTAAGAATGGTTGTACTTAACATAGAAACGTTTTGTTGTGAGGATGTGCTGAACGCAGGATGTTGGAAGGAGCAGGAGCTTCTTAAAGAGACAGAGGCCAATTTCAAGGCATCAGAAAGTGAAATCAACTTATGTTTGATATGCACAGCATTTTATAGCAACTGAAGGTAATGTGTATCACTTGATTGTGTCTGAAAAATACATCATGCCACTGCTTTAAAGTTTTCATTCAAATTTGAAGTTTGTGAAGAGAAATTATTCCAACCTCTAAACGACAATAAAATGATTTAATTTTTTAATTTCTGAAAAAATGAAGCATCTACACTGAATAAAAAAAGATGGCACATCAAAAAACATTTGTATCTTCCTCAATGTTCAGTGGAGAAAACTGCCGTGGCATCAAGAGATGCACATGGGACACAACCAGCATTCACACACACACACACACAGGTAGAACAGATGCTGTCCCAAACACTCTAATATTTAAACTCTGGATCTTCATTCCTTGGATCAACAACCAGAAAGCCATTAAGCATCCATGCTGATACTGTCCACCGTTATATGAGACGAACTCACCTGATTCTGCCTGGTGCTGGAAAAGAGACAAAGTATTAGAACTTAGTAACAGTAAATATGCTGGATTGCTTCACTAGTCGCTTGATATTTACATAAAACAGACTGGATTGTTGCAATCATACAGTTTGATCAAATAAACATAAGCAGTGACACATCAAATGATCAGAAACATGAAAAACTTACACTTCTTCTGACCCAGAGAGCTCCGCTCAGACAAAGCAGCAAAGTCAAGTGCAGGCCTGAAGCCATCTGTGGCAAGAATTATTCAAAATGTTTATCTCATAGTTTTCTTAGAAAATTAACTGGAATAAGAAACATATTAAACTAAAATCGGACAACTCCTAGTAATTAGGAAGCTGTGGTGGCATAAACACAACATGAGCAAAAACAAGTTCAGCTTCACCTTGTTGAGATTTTCAGTGGGAGAGTTTCTTCTTCCAGCAGCCGTTTCTGGAATCAGGACGTCTCAGAGATCGCAGACATTAAGTAGCTGCAGCGTCTCGCTAAATGTGACATCTGCAAACAACACGCACAATATTGTCCTAATATTTAATTTGGTGGCAGTCTTGTATCCTGCTTAACTGCAGGATACAGTTATGTTTTATTCTTTCAGTCAATATTTGCTGAACGCTTAAAGTGTTCAGCAAATATGTAATTATCTCTGAATATTATTCATGCAAAACAAAAATGTTTTTTAGTATTTCATTTAGTCAAATTATTTGATAAAGATAGAAGGTATGCAGATCAATGGGTTGAAATAAATTTGATCTGTCAATTTTATTTTACATTAAAAAACTGTTTAATAATAAACTTCAATAAGTCACAAAATATTTTAGCTGAATATGAACAAATTGTAAAAAACATCTGCTGATCAGTGTACAACACTGAAATAGATATAGAATCTGTAAAATATTGAACTTTTTCTTAATCTTCAATGAAATCAGAGACATGAAAATCTACGTTCATCCTCATTGGTTGTTAGGATCTGATGTTTTACTCCAACATATTAAAACTTTCTACCCAACCTGAACTCAGCTGTTTTAATTTTAAATCAACTGGTCCACAGTCAGAACCACCTGGAGCTTAAACTCATCAATACACAGGAGATTTACATTTTTAATTTACTTATTTCAGTTTAAGATGAACATGCAACATATTAATATTAATGAAAAAGTAACTTGGAAGGAAGTAAAATGTGAAATTATCTGCCTTTTCAAAGCAGCTGCCACAGACTGAGGACACAACGAACGGCTGTCAGTCTGCTGCACTCAGCTGCAACAATAAAACATCTCCGACTGATGCAACTGTCTAAATATTGTATCTTTAGATTGTAGTGTTAAAGTAACCTGAAGAAAAATCCCCTGCTGTCTGTTTCCGTGTACCTCTGATCACCTGACCAGGAACACAGACACTCAGCTGGCAAACACCTTTCAAATGATGCATTTAATTACAGCCAGCAAACATTTCCAAGCATAGATCAGAAATGTTTATAGATTTATTCAAGACAAGTTCCTGGAACGGATGGCAGAACCGTTCGGGCCGATCAGGAGGCAGAACGTCGTCCATCCTCACCGTGACTGACTTTATAACAACTAAACTTTGTTCTCAGTCATGTTTTATGTTTGTTTTTAAATTAATTTAATGTTCCATTTAAAAATGTTTTGAGCAGCTAAATATCAAACTTGAGTTGTGAGGATTTTGTTTATGTAAAACAGGTGCAGATTATTTTGTCTAATATAGAAAAAATGAATCAGAATACTTTGTTTGCAAAGCTGCTGTTCAGAAACAAGGAATTTGACATCAGTGAACAGATGTTAGCTATAGATGTATAAACTTTATAGAAGAAGAAATGGAAACGTTAGGCGCCGCAGACGGACAGGTGTCCGTTGGGTTCCTCAGCCTGTGGCAGCCGGTTGATGCAGTTAGACCAGTTTTTGTTTTAGAAATGTTTATAAGGCCGATTGAAGCTTTGTTGCTTTTGAACAAAGGGATAATCTTTTCTGAGAAAAGAGAAGAGGGAGATCATTTCAGATTTTACTTCCTTCTTCTGCTTTGCATTAAATTTTCCATTCATATAAAAACAATACATGAAGAAGAGGATCACAAACTTCACATCTGAATAATTGTCAATAATTCAGTAAATTGCATTTGGGATGAATGAGTTCTTATAAATGCTGATGGTTGCTGCCGCTGCTCTGTAGCGCCATCCAGAGGGGAGAGCAACAACGACTGAAGTCACCCACAAGAAGTTGAGCCTTTTGTATAAATCTCCCAGCATCCTTTGCTCTTTGCCGATGATTATGTTGATATTTCTGGACAGTTTATGTTCATCCTTCTCTCACCAGGCTCACATGCTGAAAGTTTAAACCTTTTCTGAAGATTCATATAAAATATCTAGAATCCTAAAATGGGTCAAACATTAGAACCACAGAGACAAGCAGACCCTCGATATGCCAGCTCAGATCAACTCCCTGAACCATGAAAACTTTTGTTTCTTACCTTGAACACCTGAGTAAAACCTTTTCCTTCTTGAATTAACACTTTGAGATGTTCGTTGATCATTTATCACAGTTTGTTTAATGACAACCTGGTTGTTTTCTGTTTGTTCTCATCAGAATAAAAAGCAACAGCATCCATTTCGAAGAAAACCCGTCATGGCCGAATCAGCCAATGAAAGCCGCAACGCAGAAACGATTACACAATGTCAAATTCTTCTGCTAGAAAACAATTCCACAAAGCTAAAGAAAAGAAATATTTAAATCCAGGAAACATCTTTCTTGGAAATTTTGTCTTTTTTGTGAAGACTAATTTTATTTTACGAGAAGGAAGTTTTCAACAATCCTATATAAGATCCGTCCTTCTATCTGGTATTATTCTCTCTGCATGCAGCAAAGGAAGCATCCAGCTTTTCATCACCGTCTGTCGATTCAACTCTGACTTCATCTGAAAAGCTGAAATTTATTGTTTCTTCACAGATGGATTCAGGTTTTCAGCTGGTATTGATCCTCGGCTTCATCACGATGACTGCTGAAGCTGTAAGTTATTTAATGCTAATTGATATTTTTGTATCTCCATAACCTGCTTCATGAACTAGGTCATAAAATGCAGCAAGCCAAAACCTGTGCTTATGTGAAACTAGGCGGCAGAAATCAAGTGAATCTGTCGTCCATATTCCACTGACCGTCTGATCTTGGCTCGTTTCATCAGATAAAAACTGAAATGCTGAACAAAAAGTGAAAATAAGTAAGCAGATTCCCAAAGAGCCTCCAGAAAACTTCCAAAAAGCTCAGAAAGCCGAAGCTCACAGTAAAACCAACCAGTGGCAGCAGAGACTGTTGGGTGTAAATACATCAGTTTCCATCTGTTTGCTACTGATTATAAGATCTTTAACAGATTAATAATGTCAAAATGTCCAAATGCACAAAGAGTTTTCAGTTTATCACCAGAATCTGAGGATGCCGTTAAGGTCAGTGGTCATCAGTGTGTCTTTGTGTTCACAGGGTCCAGTTCCAAACTCAGCAGGTTGGTAATTATTCCTATAAAACTTTGGTGGTTTGGTGATATTACACATGCTATAAATGAAACGTCATAGATGTACTTTTTATGCATCAGTTGTGTGACAGCTTGGGAAGCCATTTGTTTTTTTCTTCAGCTGAAGTCTTGGAGCGTCGCTGTGCTGCACAGTGCAGCGTTTCCTCTACGTGTTGTTGATCGTGGCACGAAGCCACAGTTAAATAAACACCTGCAGAATCAAGTTTGTCACACTGGTAGTTAGTTACCAAAATTATTTCTATTTGCTAAATGCCAGAAGACTTAGTGAGAACATTTCTTAGAGATTGTTTTGAACGTTCCCTGAATTTGACATACATTTGGTGGTTATTACAGAAAGCAGTCGAACCTGTTGAGTTTCCTTCCACAAACCTCTGATAGGTTAACAGACACTTCAGTAAGCTGGCGTCACGCCTCTAGATTTATTTCAAGGTTGCAGCTGAAAAACTCTCTTATTCAACACGATGAGAAAGTTAAAAGAAATTAGAGAAGCTATCAGAGAATCATGGAGCTGCTCCAGTCTGGTTCCTCCTGGGAACAACTTACCAAAGCTTAAAGGTGCAGCATTTGTCTGTGCAACTACAGGCATGATGGGAATGTCCAACCATCAAAGCGCTCAGGTAGAAGACGGGTTCTGGTCCAAAACGTGCAGATTAACCCCAGAACAAAAACATGAAGGGGTCATGATCCGTGTTTCTGTGTATTTATTTGAAGGGTTTTCTGTGTTCAGGTTCTGTCCTGAGTCTCTGTTGATTGTTTCCCAGGTGTGTCTAGTTACCTGATTACCCTCCCTGTGTATCTAAACCCACCTGTTGTCTGTGACAGTTCGTCTGCCGGCAGAGTTGAACTGTTAAGTCCTGTGGTGGCATTAGCTCGTTGTTAGTCTCTGTTTAACTGAGTTGCTGCTGGTGCTGAGCCTCTGTTTCTGCTCTGCCTGAGATCTGGACTGTTTTTCAGCTACACTCTTCATTAAATTCATCCTTTTCTTCTACAACTTGGGTCTCTGCGTCTCTCCTCACCACCACCAACCTCCACATGACAGAAGAAGCTTTACTTTACAGGAAACAGAAAACTGGATGCAGTTTGCCGACACATACAGCTTCATTTGTGCAGACGTGACTAAAGAGGAAGTGTGTGGTTATCATGACACAGGGAGGCTTTCACCATCCCAGCAGCAAAACATTTTCTTTGAAAGGTTTTATTGTCAGACAGGACAGCAGGTTGTGACAGAGAGCAAAGGTCAACAGCCTGGTCGAGGACTGAGGCCTCCGTATGGACTGATCTCTCTCCCCCTTGTGCAGCCAAACTGAGTCATTAATTGATCAAAAGTTCTGTCATCACCAATAAGCATCTGGAGAGTGAATTTAACTATAGAAGGGTTAACATATACCTATGAATTCATTATCATTTATTCAAATTTAATGCAATATCTTTTGAATTTTTTCCTCCTCACATTAAATGACTCCAGCCTGTCCTCCTGGATGGACCCAGCTTGGAAGTCGCTGCTTCATTTTCTACTTCAGCCCGAGGACGTGGAGCGATGCCGAGGTGCAGAGGAGCACAAACACAACTCTGCTTCAGTTCGTAACATCCTCCTCAGCTGCTCACCAACATGAAGCTGCTCTGTTTTCAGCTTTAAAATAACACAACAGGCACATAGATCCTCTGTCACGTTCGTTAAATAATCAGACTCATCCTGCAGACCATCAGTCTCACTTCCTTAACTGATTAAAAAAATAAACTCACTGCTGCTGAATGGCTCATACTAGCATAAAAATGATTTTTAAAATAATTTAAAAACACTTCATGAAATAACCAAAGCTTTTCATTATCTGTTTTAATTTGTTGAATTTATCTGAATTTATCTTTCAACAAAATTTCAGGAAAATGACCATTTTTGTTCTAACGTTTTAGCTTCAGTTTCAGACACATTTGATTCTTCATTTGAAGATATTTATTTTCCAACTGTAACTTTTTCTGCTGTCTGCTCTGCATTAGGCCTTCTGCATTTCTATTGGTGGGAATTTGGCCTCAGTCCACACCAACGAAGAAAACGACTTCCTGAGTGACATGGTCGTACGGGACACTGGGAGCCCTTCGATCACGTGGACCGGCGGCCATGACGCCATCACAGCAGGTTCAGAAAACCAGACCAGGTGACGCGCTGGATGAGCGGCTTGTTCACACACATTCAACTTGTACTGTGTGTGGATAAACACAGAATGTTTATCTACATAACACACACACTTGTACTCATCTGAGAGTGTGTGGCCTTGTGCTTGATGATGTCTGTACTCTCTCCTGCAGTAAATGATATTTCAGTAACTGTTAGTTAACTACAAGCTAACATTTCATTTGTGTTAGGAGGGACAGTGGATGTGGAGCGACGGATCAAAGTTTGACTATTCTGCCTTCGCTCTGGGTCAGCCTGATAATTACCAACAAACAGAAAACTGTCTGGAAATGAACTGCGGTGGTAAAGATAAACCCATTTTTGATTTGTTTGTTATTTAGTTTTTGAATGAAGGAATGCTGAAACCTGAACCTGGCTTAAAAGTTCCATGTAATTCAATAAAACATGAACTAAGATGGAAATGTAGAAGAATCAGATGTTTCGTCATGCTGGGGCTTTTCTCTCCTAACAGGGAACAAGTGGAACGACAGACCATGCACCCAGCCATGGCCATTTGTTTGTGCCAAAAAAGTCTGAAGCCTCCAACCATCTGCTGAAAATCTTCTCAGCTTCATCTCAGTTTTAATACTTTTAATAAACTGAAATTAATTGTGTGGTTGTAAGATGACAAAAGTTTAAAAGGTCTAAGGGGAACGAATGGATAAGAGGGAATGCTGCTCTGATAGCAAGTCTGTGTTTGGTAGGATTTCTTTTGGGCTTAATGGGTTTTTAATCTTCTGAAATAAAAAGTAACATTATAAACACAAACTTGATTTAATGATCTTTATGCTGTCAAATATTTTTACTTCATTAAGTGGTTTGAAAACCTGCACATGATTATTTTAGCCTCATTTTCAAATTCAGTATCAAGTTTATTTTTCATACTTTGAAAACATTTTAAACGTAACAGATTGTTTTCAATATGCCATGAAAATTATGAATATAAATCATTCAAAGTTTTCCAGGACTCTTTGTAAAAATGGAGTAAAAACACAATGAAAACATGAATTTTATGATCTACTGGAACCAAACAAGAAACTAAAAATTAAAGTATAATTCACAACCTTGTGAAAGTGAAACTGACAACTAAACAGATTTGCATAAAAATGTCAGATTTCCCACAGAAATATAGAGATAGAACCTTAAATAACTTATTCAGAGTTTATTAGTAAAAATGTTAGGGATTATTTTCACTTTAAGCACTGATCTATGAGTCTGGTGAAAACATTGATCATTTAGTTTGGGGAGCTGATTTTAACTCCTGAAATATCTTTTAATCTGGATTAAGTCAGAATTAGGAGATTCATATGAAGACCTGAAGCGTTTTGACTCGTCTGTAATCTGATGGACCAGAATAAAATCCTGAATTAAAGCAGAAATTAGAGCATTAATGGTGGCAGATATTCATCAGCTTAATATCAAATCATCTCAGCAAAAATGCAGAAAGCAAAACCAGGCAAATAGCACATCAGGTTAGATGAAGTGATTTACTAAAAGGTTTTAAAAATGTCATTCAAAAGATAAGCAGAAGATACTGGTGGAAAGAAACCAACATCAGGGTTACTGATGCGATCAGATGAAATGAAATCTGCAGGAATGTTTTCAGTTTGCAGAACTTTTGTTGTTAGAACAGCATGTTGAAAGAAAAGATCAGATCCAAACCTTCAGTAAACGTGTTGACAGTTTTGCTGTGGCCAGTCACATTTACAAAGCAGCACCACTTTTCTCCTTAGAATGAATAAAGACAGTCAGTGAGTTAAGAGACTAATATGTTTATTTCAGGTTGCCCATGTTAAGATGTTGTGTTATTGCAGGTGTTATTACACAGTACTCAGTCTAACACCTCCCAGACTCCAGCGGACTGATTACTGACCAGCTCTCCGACTAACGGGTCCGAAAAGCCTCTAATTATTACCACAGATACAAATGTAGAGGACATTTTGGTTAAGATGCGTCTAAGCTCTAACTACCTTCAGATCCAGACGTTATGACCCGCTACAGTTCATGAATCAGACATCGGAGTAGCCCGCCGATGCCCGACAGCTTAAACCACGCCTGTTCACGGCAGCTCTCTCTCTATTAATAACGTGCTTGTTACAGCTTAGAGCATTTTAGAGACTCGGACTGAGTCCCAGGGTCATTATTTATCTGAACTAAAGAAACGTCTGAAGCCCCCTGATTACTAGGATCATAAACATCAAATTTATGTTAATCAGAAGGATTAATATTTAGGTGACTAAATTAATTTAACTGTCCACAACATTAATTTAGACTTCAATATTTTATTAGCAAGCTTTAGCAGGGGAAATGACATGCAAATCAAAAATTAGAAGTTTAATATATGTAAGATATTTAGAAATCAAGCTTCCCTCCACTCCCTAACTGTGTCGCAGAACTGTAAGAGAGGCTCCATGAGTCCATGAGTGTTTGTTAAATGGGCCAAGTGTTCTTCAACATCCCAGAATCATGACACCATCAGATGTTCAGGCTGCATGTAGACAAGAGCAGAAACAGTGAGCAAGTTTACAGGACAAGACAGCAGCATGCAGACGACGTGGTGAAGCAAAGTGGTTCTGCAGGAACTCAGCAAAAAGATTTGCACAAAGATAAAACTCAAGAAACAACCTTGTTACGAGAAGGAAGCATGAAGGAAGCATGAAGGAAGCATGAAGGAAGCATGAGGTTTCCAACATTCCAAGATCCTAATCAGAAAGACGAGGTCAGACTTTTCTTCCATCTGGTGTTACTCTTCCTGTCAGGACTCAGTGCAGCAAAGGTGACATGCAGTTTCTCCATGTTTAACTCACTTTTCTGTTCATCTGAAGCTGATCTGCTGCCTCCATCTCTGCTGTTCTGGGTATAAAAAGCTACATTTGTTTTTGGACAGATGGCGTCCGGTCTCCAGCTGGTGTTGATCCTCGGCTGCATCATGATGACTGCTGAAGCTGTGAGTAAATTGTTTCTCCATAAACTGTTTCCTGATCTGGGTCATGGAATATAGCAAAACAAAAATAGCAAAAAATAAGTGAATATTGTCCAATTTTCATCGATCCGCCTGATCTTCAGGTCTGTTTAGGGACATCAGTTAAAAACCCAAATACAGAACTAAAAGTGGATAACAGCAAGAAGGGTCTTCCCAGTGGTTTCCAGAAAAACTCCAAAAGTCATGGAGATTTGGTGTTGTCATGGTAACCAGGCAGCGACACCAGAAAGTGCTGCGTGCAATGCAGCAGTTCTGCTTTCGTCTGGGTGTTTGCTGCATATAAGATCTTTTTACCATTCCAGAGAAACTCCACAGGCTCTCTGCTGCAGGAAGATTTTACATTTGATCCACAGAACCTGCAGCAACAAATAATGTTAAAGCCAGCAGGAGGACGGGTCCGTTATCAGCTGTGTGTCTTTGTGTTCACAGGTTCCAGTTCCAGACTTCAACAACTCAGCAGGTTGATAAGTATCTTCTATAAAACTTCAGTGTTTCATCAAACTGTCTAATATAAAGACAAGACATGCAGAACTGAATGAGCTGAACACAGACATGTCCATTTGTTACTAGCTTGGTTTGTCTTTCATTTCTTATTATTTTCTTGTCCTCACATATTAAGATGCCCCTGCCTGTCCTTCTGGATGGACACGGTTTGGCTCCCGCTGCTTCATTTTCTACTACGACCACAAGAGCTGGAGTGATGCAGAGGTACTGAACCCAACAGAACTTACTGCATAAAGTACGAGACAAATAATCTCTACTACTGTAATGAACTCATAGAAAATACATTAATGATGAGAACTGAAGAGAATCAAATGATGCAGAAAGACAAAAGTGATCAGTTAAACTTTATGGTCTAAAACTAGGAATTAAAGAAACCTGAGAAATATCCAACAGTTTTTCTAAAGTCATTTTAAAGATGTGGGATTCTTTTAATGTCTCATAATTTGATACAATTCTGATTTTTGAGCCCACAATTCAATTCAAAAGTGATTTTCAATTCAAAACAATTATTCATAAAGAAATTCAGCAAGTTCACAGAAAAATCTAAACATTTTTATCTAACATTTTAAATGACGAAGATATGAATTTGATTCTAAAGATGAAAATTCAGTTCCTGGCAAATCTATTTTTTGTTCTACTTTGTTTCCTTACTATTAGGACTTCTGCATTTCTGTTGGTGGAAATTTGGCCTCAATCCACAGCTATGAAGAAAACAGCTTCCTGAGTGACATGGTGAAAAGAGCAACCGGCCTTCACCAAGTTACCTGGGCTGGAGGCTATGATGGCATCACCGTAAGTTCAAATATTTAAAAATGAAGGAAGAGACGCTGTGGTCCAGCAGGATGTCCTGGATTCTTTAACGCTATTTACGTTTCCACATGTATTAAACCTGAGCACTGTATTGCATGTTGCTCTGTGTGTGTGTGTGTGTGTGTGTGTGTGTGTGCATCTTCCATAAAAACACTGTTAATCAGCAGAAACTCAGTTTGTGTCACTCTGAAATCCAGTTTGGAATAAATGTTTGGGTGTTTTTCTGCGTCAGAGGTGGATGTATCAAACGTACGTTTCCTCAATGCTCTTTATTTCATAACATATTCATGAAGTTCTGTGTTTATTGCCAATGTAATTAAGTCAAGCTGAGAGAAAATGCGATTTGGACGATGACTGTGGCTGAATTATTGTTTGAACTGGATGTGTGAACTGCAGCAAATGGGATGAAAAGTTCTGCTTCTACATGAAGTTAATTTTGTCTCTTTATTCAAACATAACAGATGGCGTTGGAGTGACGGATCAGCGTTCAAATATTCCCACTTTGCTCCTAGGAAGCCTGATAATTATGGAAACGCGGAAGACTGTCTGGAAATTAACTATCAAGGTAAAGATAAAACATTTTTAATTTGTTTTATTCTAAAACGACTGAAGGCTGAAAACTGTGTGTGGTGTTAAAAGTAAAATACGGTTAAAAGCATAAAACATTAAATAAGATGCATGTTTATTAGGATCAAATGTTTATTCATGCTTGTGTTTTCTTCTCCACCAGTGAACCAGTGGAACGACTATTATTGCTACTATCGAAGACCATTTATTTGTGCCAAGAATCTCTGAAGCCTCCAACAATCTGCTGAACAATCTTTTCATCTCTGCTCAGTTATTAATGGATTTCCTTCAATAATGATTGATTTCTGGTGGATTTTTCATGTTTAACATTTTGAAATAAGCAACAAAAGCATAAATTAACACAAAC
>NW_006800290.1:366653-371773 GCF_000485575.1 Poecilia formosa | reverse complement strand
GGTGGATTTTTCATGTTTAACATTTTGAAATAAGCAACAAAAGCATAAATTAACACAAACCTGATTTAATTATTCTTTTGCTCTCAAACATTTTGTAATGAAAACATAAATCAAACATCTGCAGTGCAACTCAGCTTAATTCAACTGTGGGAAGTTTTATGAAAACTTAAAGTTCTGCTAATAAATTTTCTTTTGTTTTGTCTCTAGTTCCTGTTTCTTCTTTTTGCATTTTAAAGTTTGACTGATCTGGTCTGGTTACATTCCAGTAGCAGGAAATGTGAAACCTTCCATGTTCCTGCTCTGTAGATGTTTATCACACATCTGTTACAAAAGAATTTCCACATGACAAAAAATTAAAATTCAGAAACTGATACACAGACTGATAAATACTTCCTTAATTCCTTCCTTGGTACATTTTCCTAAGGTAGCCCAACTGGAAGAGCCCAGCTAAAGCTTTTAAACCTTTGATTAAATCTCTAACTCTCACTTCACCGCAGCAATAACTGGCTTTCCGAAAGGTGAAAATGGTGAAATGCACTGCAAACACAGGCACAAGGTTGGTGGCAGACCTGAAATTTGCTAGATCATTTAAATCAAGAGGCCGTTTCTTAATTCGAGAGAGACCTGTTACACATTTAAGAATTACAGGAATAACCACAGGATAAACTACTCTAGATATTTAAATGTTGTTTCTAAATAGTCAAGAAAGACTTCAGCGTTATTTTTATTGAATACAACACATCAAGATCTTGCTTGTTTTAGTGACGGAGGAATGTGTAAATATCTTTGCATTGTTGAAAGTCTTTCCCTCACTGAGTTCATTAGTCAAAGAAAAACTCTTTTAAAAAGTGCAGAACACTATCAAGGTCACGCAGAGGTCAAGGTTTTCTTCTTCTGTCTGATTATTATACCTCACTTAACCTTTATCTGTCTCCTGAAGGGAAAAATGTTATCAGACTTAAAGTACTCCTTTGGAAGAGTCGGTTGGATGTTTTGCAGCCACTGAAGAAAACATGGGGTACTCTTTTGGATATTTTTAAACATTTGGTGTTTTTAAAGAGCCAAATTATTATTTTGAGACATTTTATTACATTTTGTAACATAATTCAAATGTGATCTTTACTTAACTTTTCATGTGCCTTGTAGAGAAAATCTTTTGGTCTGAGTTGACTTTTTCTTTCTTTTTAATGTTGCTGCTCTTCCTCTACTTTAGGAAATTACTTATGACTAAGACTGCTGAAGAAAAACAGGTCCTGGTATCTAAATCTGTAGTGAAAATGAAATATTACCCCTGGATGTTCCTCAAAAGGTCCATCTTGATTATTTGTGCTTAAAGAACACACTTTCAGTGGCATGCACAACAGAAATCTTACCAACAATAATTGGTATCTGTTATGGTTTTAGCTATATTTCGGATCCATGGGGAAGATCTTCTCAGGACACAAGAATAGATTTATTGAACAAGAATTTGCACACGATGGTGTTTTTCTAGGATTTTTCTGCTTAGGATCATAAATGCAGCACTGATCAACATTTCAATGTGTATCGATGATTTTGATCAAAATCTAATGTCTGTTTCTGCTTTTCACAGCTGTTGACTTTATGACGTGTTTAAGATGTTTTATGCTTTGGTAAAGCATAAAACACTTTACATCCAGAAACCCGACTTCACCTGAATGACAGAAAATGGCTTCAGGTGACCGTTCCTGCTGCACTCATTACCAACCCTGACTTCTGGTCAGAAAACGTCAGCAGGTTGAAATGTTGCAGGGATGGCCACGTAGCAGAGGTTTCCTCTGGCAGCTCAGCAGTGATGGTCAGGCTCAGTTAAAGCTGTCTATATAAACCCTCCAGTGTCTGGCTGAAGGCGCACTGTGTGCTGTGAGCTCTGCTGCTGCTTCGATTCAACAAGGTCAGATTTCACTCCACAAAACCTAAAAACGGCCTCTTGTAATTATATTCATGTAAAATGGTTTTGAATAATAAGATTTGAATTTCATGTTGTGGAAATTCATGTTTCAGGTATGTTCATGCTTTTCCGATTCTTTAATTGGAAAAGTAAAAGCTGCTTCCATTGAGTTGTTATTACAAATGGGTCATTTGTTCAGCAGGTTTTAAAAAGGTCTCAGAAAATGATCTCATATTTTGGGTTATATTTCAGACTGTTAGAAGAAAGCAGTAAATGAATGTTTCCTGTCTTCATACAGATGAAATCTGCCCTTCTTTTTACTTTGCTCTTTTGTGGATTTGTATTTGAAGTAAATGTAAGTAAAATCTTTTACTTCTGTCAAAATTTCTGTTCTTATTCTACGTGTTTTTTCTTTTTTTTTTTTTTGGATCCACAGGCCAGGTGTCCTTCAGACCCAGGTTTGTATTGTAATCTGTTGGGGCCTTTGGTGGCTACTGGTGGCTGCATGGAGGTGATCTGTACACAGGTTACCAGCCCAGTGCCGTGGGCTCCTGGTGGGCCTGGGGGCTCAGGTTCCTGGGGTGTGTGGCCCCTGGACTGGGGGTCCGGGGGGTCTGGGGTACTTTGGTCTTGGCAGGGTTTTGGGCCGGTGCATGAACCCGAATGCTCATGGACAGTGTTGTGGAAATGCTGATGATGGGAAAAAAGGGAACAGGAAGGTCAGTTTAGGATTAATTGTAATCAATATCATCATCATCCCAATATTTAGTTGTATTGTGATGTTGCACGTTCCTGCTTCAGGTCTAATGTTCCTCCACTGAGAGAATAAACTTTAAAATATAAACCACAAAGTTCATAAACCACTGAACGCCTTATAGATCTGCTGTCCCACACCTCTCAGATCTTCTACAAATCATGGAGAAGCAGCATTCAGCTTCTATGCACCACAAATCTGGAACAAACTGGAACAAAGCTGCTGATGACGAGGAGCCGCCCAGGCTGACATCTCCAACATCTGCACCAGCCTGGAGATCCTGTGTTTTCTGCTGATCATGCTGCCGTCTCTGGCTGTCCTGGCTCACTTCCAGCTGCTGCAGTGAAGCATTGCAGCATGCAGGACTTGTGGCAACACCAAGATCCTGCGAGGCATTACTGGAGATGTACTGGTGTGTGGAGGAGAAGATTCCTGGTGACAGCTGGAAGGAGCGTACGGCTAGATACTTTAGAATACATATGGACATATTTAATGATTGTTGTGGGATGATATTCATTCATCCCAACAGAGGGACTGTTGAGAATAAATAATTCTGTTTTTTCCTTTTATCTCTTAGTTAGTTGCTAAGCTAAAGCTAGAGGAAAAGGCATGTTAGGAAATGCTATGGGTAGAGGACAGGACACACTAGGGAAGTGTTTTTCAACCACTGTGCCGCGGCACACTAGTGTACCGTGGGTGATCGTCAGGTGTGCCGTGGAAATTATCCAATTTCACCTACCGTATTTTCTGAATTATAAGCTGCTACTTCTTTCCTACACTTTGAACATACGGCTTTTCTGTGGATTTTTCTTCCAAAACGTTTGAAGGTGCGGTTTATAGTATGGTGCGCTCATAGTCTGGAAAATACGGTAATTGGTCTTAAAAGATTTTTTGAAAACAAATTAATTATCTGCAAATAACGCCATCTTTGAGTGTCTTTGCTGTAGTAGTGACTAGCGGCGTAATCCTGTAATTTTATTACCACTAGATGGCAGCAGGTACAGAGCATTTTACATTAAAACAAGAGAATTAGTGCATCACACAACAGTGTTGTGGCTGTTCAGGTGTTTAGGTGTATTTTTGAAGTGGACATGTTTAGTGCAATTTTAAATAAGAAATGTAAAATATGATTAAAAAAAAATTGTGTTTATTTGATTCCTATTCAAGACACTTTGATAAGAATGACTATATGTAATACAGGCGGCTACAGAGTATCTTTGTTTACATTTTGGTTGGTGGTGTCCCTCGAGATTTTTTCAATTAAAACAGTGAACCTTGGCTCAAAATAGGTTGAAAAACACTACACTAGGGGGCGCCCTCTTTAGGGCGTAGCTTAGATAGAGGCTAACAAAGGAGATCACTACCTCTTGTGGGTTGCCATGTTGGTCTGTTAGCTCTTAAGGTAGCAGGTCATAATGGACCAGCAGTAGTTTGGTATTAATAAGTGGAATTCAGGAATTCAACTCACGGACTCGACCTCATAAAACAACAACTCAGCATGGAGAACGGATAATTCTCCACAACATGAGGAATGTATTATAGCTTCACTAATATGAACATTTGGTTGATATTTATATCAAATGTTGACAGACATTTAACCAACTTCCTGCACAAGTTCCTTCCTGTTCAGAGTAGAAGCAGTTTATATCCCCATCAGGCTGTTTGTAGTGAACAAAGGCAAACTGAGCGAAATGTAAATGCAAGTCAGGTTTATTGAGGAAAAGTTGAAATAAAAGCAAAAGGGATGAAGATCTGAGAAGAAAAACAAATAAAATGCTAAGAAAACTGAAGACACTGAAGAGAGATGAAGCTGCACATCAGTGGATCACAACGTCTGTAGATGATTATGATGCATTTCATCCTCACACAGCAGATCTGATGGTGGCTTCAGTCAGCTGCAATAACCATGAAAATATTAATATCATTTCAGCAGAATGCATTTTAGACATCAGAAAGCAAAATATCACCAGTTCTGAACCTGCAACAAGGCCTCTGGAGAGTCAAGGCTGGTTTTCTGACTTTGGTTAAAAAATAAAATGCATTCTTTCTAAATAAATGCAGAAAGACCCAGGCTAGGATTCAAACCCAGGACCTTGTTGCTGCAAGGCATTAGTGCTACTGACTGTGTTACTGAGCTGGACTGGAACATTAAAGCTGATGAGGGAAAAGTTTTAACCAGACTACAGAGTTTGGACAAAACCTGCTCCACAGGATCGCCATGGCAACCAAACTCCAAGTCCTGACATTTGAGGCCTGCCATATCATTACATAAGAGAAGCATTGCAAAGCAAGGCATTTCAATGCCTCCATGTAATGCATGGAAGCCACCTATTGTTCTACACCTAACAGAATGTCTCTTTATTTATTTATTTTTCTGCCATTACCGTTAATGTGGCTCGTACTGCTGCTTGTAACCTCCCCACCCCCCAAAATGGTATCAAAAGGTTTGGTTCAATG
>NW_006800290.1:331505-333544 GCF_000485575.1 Poecilia formosa | reverse complement strand
ATCTCACAGTAACTGAATGTTTCCTATTTTCATACAGATGAAATTCGTCCTTTTTACTTTGTTCCTTTGTGGATCCATCCTGGAAATCAATGTGAGTGAAATCCTTCTCTTCTCTTTGTGGTCTGAATGTCTGTTGTTAAAAACATTATTTTACTGGGTTTATTCAGCAGTTATAGTTTCCTTGTCATTCAGTTGGTAACCAGATTTTAATCTGATGCTTTCAGCTCCAAGAAGCTTGAAGTAAAAATCCTCTGTCATTTCCATTTGAGATTAATTTTGTTTTTTGTTTTTTTTAACAGGCAGAACGTGGTTTACAAAAACCAATAGGTAGTTTTGCAGGTTTTAGCATGAAGACAAGATTATTGAATCTAAAATTACGAAACATAAATTTTGCATTATATCATGCATAGCTGAACCTTTCAGTGTCTGACATTAATATGATCTGAATCTCATTTAACAGAGCCTAGGTCATCCCCAACAATAAGATCCGTTGTGGCATGTGAGGAATCAATGGCTGGATTAGTGTGTGGTAAAGTCACTGGTTTTACTGGTTTTGTTCTGGACCGTTACACCATGAATACATTCAGTTTTCCAACATTTCTTCTTCTGTCTTCCAACAGAAAATGAGCCTATCACTGTGATCAGTGCTACATATGGACGTAGCGATCAGACGACGTGCTCCAATGGGATACCTGACGACCAGACAAAGAATACTGATTGTGCTATGAAGACAAATTTAGTGGTTCAGAGGTACAGAGCTTCAGTTTTTCCTAAAGGCTTTTCAACCTGGACATGAATAAATAAATCTAAAAAACATCAAGACACAATTTCTTGGAAACTGACTTTGATCTGAATCCGCAGGTGTGAGGGACAATTTCTGTGCCCTGTCTTTGTCAGTAGCTCTGTGTTTGGAGATCCCTGTGTCGGGACCTACAAGTACCTGGAGGTGAAATATATTTGTGAATGTGAGTTTATGATCTAACTTTACTAAAATCTTTCTAAAATTCAAGAACATTGAAAAGCATTAATGTCACATTTGTTTTATTCAGGTGATTTTAATTATCTTTATCTTCAGAAAACTTAATCAGTAGCATCTTAATTTACCACGTTTTTAACATGGTACATTTTAACCATGTTTTTTGGACCCCTTTCTACATACAAGGGTTAAATGTTGGAATAAACTCTGACAATGTGGGCGTGGAGCACTGACTGTTATCTCTGTGTGGTTTTTGTTTCCACGCATGGCATGACTGAATCCGGGAGGACAAGAGAACACAACGAGCCAGAAGTTAAATTGATTTTATTCTCTGACAGTTCTGAATCAGACTCTAATCCGTTTGTCTAGGAATTCCGAGTTTTTGGGGAGGTCTGAATGCAAATTTGAATTCCAAAACGGACTCAAAAACCGAACTCTGATCTGCCTGAAAACTCGGAGCGGTTGAAGTGGACTCTAAAACGGTAGAAAATCCGTCTGAATGCAACCTGACTAGAGACCGTTCCAAAAGCAGGAAGTTAGCTACAGTGCAGGACATTCTGGTCAATATATTGCTCTCTACTCTGCGGATTAACAAAGATGTTGTGTTGGTTGACATATCAGTGGCTCTGCGTGCCGACACAAAAAAGGAGGGAAAGCAGAATATAAATGTTTTAAAGTTGCTTCACCTGTTTATCTGCTTAAGTCCTCATTGCTGTGGCACTCTGCAGCTGCTGATAGAAACCAAACTGTTTATGGATTTATTTCAAAGGAGACTGCTTACAAACATCAGCAGTTTTCTCAGCTTTAATTTAAAATATATTTATCGAAATTGGGTAAGAAATAAAGGCGCTGCGATCATTTTTGTGATTCCTGCTCATACCGCATTGGAACAGCCTGGTTTAGTGACTCACCGTGTAGTAACGGCGCCTGCAGGAGCCTCACTAGCGTTAGCGGCTAACAGGCGATGTCCAAACCAGTCATGTATATCAATGAAGAAATCCTACAACCGCTAAAATCTGACACTGCTCTGTTTTTGTTTACTTTTTGTGAAGAAGAAAGTTGC
>NW_006800290.1:312746-329665 GCF_000485575.1 Poecilia formosa | reverse complement strand
CGTGTGTGTGTGTATGTGTGAGTTTGTTTGTAATGCCTTTTGGAGACCATTTTCCTGACATGTACTGCGTTGTGGGGACCCGCTGCTCCTTGTGGGGATCAAAGCCTGGTCCCCACAGGGGAAACGCTGTTTTTGGGTCAGGGGTCAGATTTAAGACTGAGGTGTGAATTGAGTTTTGCTTGGTTAGGGTTAGTCATGTAATGGGTAGGGTTAGGATAAGGGTTAGGCTGTAGAAATTAAAGGAAGTCAATGGAAAGTCCCCATTAAGACAGCCACGCAAACGTGCATGCGTGTGTATTTTATGTTATATAGGAATCTAAATATAAAACTACTATCAGGGTTTTGGGCCTTTTGGTGGAACTCAGTGTTTCAGCTGTTTTGCAGTTTTCTGGAAGTTTGTCCCAGATTTGTGGTGCTTAGAAGCTGAATGCTTCTCCATGTTGTTTTCTGGTTCTGGATACGGATCAGAACCAGAACCTGAGAGGTCTGACGGTTGATCCAACAGCAGCAGATGTTTGATCCGTTCAGTGATTTATAAACTACCAGCAGTAGATTGAAGTTCTGTCAGTGAAGGACTGTAGAACTAGGTGATGTAGAACTAGGTGATGTAGAACTGGGTGATGTTCTCTAGTCAGAGAGCTTCACATCTTGCAGAGATTATCATCATGGCTAAATGATTCTTGTTTAACTCGTCATACAAAGACAGTAAAGTCTGTTTTTTTTTCAATAAAGAACCTTTACAGTCCTTGTATATTCAGATCAATGGGGAACAAGAATCACAAGAGATATAGTTTGTTTAAAAGATAAACAAAACTCTGGTTATGTCAAAAACAGAGATGTACTGCAGAGAATAAATAATTCTGTGTTTTCATCTCTTTTAGCTGTTTGCATGCTCACACACACACACACACACGCACACACGCACGCACATGCACGCACACACACACACACACAGAGTTGTGTTTTCATCACTTGTGGGGACTTCACATTGACTTCCATTAATTTCTACAGCCTAATCCTAATCCTAACCCTAACCATCACAGATCTAACTACTAGCCCAAGAACAACAATTTCACTCATGGAGACCAACAAATGTCCCCACAAGGAGCAATGGTCCTCATAACCCCACATTGTAGACCGAAATAGGTTCCCATAAGGACATAAAAACCTGGTACACACACACACACACCTACACACGCAAACGCAAACACACACACACACACGTGCAAAGCTAAGGTTAAAGGACATGACACAGTAGGGAACACCCTATGTGATTGTGTATACAGAAACAACATCATCTTATTATTTTAAATGATTATTATTTCACTTTCCAATAGTTTTTACATGAACTGTCCAAAAGGCCCATCTAGGAACAAGAGCTGTGAATTAGCTTGTGCTGTAAACACTGTGAAGCAAACATGGGACTGCTGCTCTGTTCTGTTTGTGTCTACATGTGTCTGTCTCTATCAAATAAACTTAAATTAAATTAAATTAAAGGTCCTGTGACCTCNTCAGGACTTGGAGTTTGGTTGCCATGGCGATCCTGTGGAGCAGGTTTTGTCCAAACTCTGTAGTCTGGTTAAAACTTTTCCCTCATCAGCTTTAATGTTCCAGTCCAGCTCAGTAACACAGTCAGTAGCACTAATGCCTTGCAGCAACAAGGTCCTGGGTTTGAATCCTAGCCTGGGTCTTTCTGCATTTATTTAGGAAGAATGCATTTTATTTTTAACCAAAGTCAGAAAACCAGCCTTGACTCTCCAGAGGCCTTGTTGCAGGTTTAGAACTGGTGATATTTTACTTTCTGATGCCTAAAATGCATTCTGCTGAAATGATATTAATATTTTCATGGTTTCAGTTCCAATTAAAACTGTCTGAAGCCACCATCAGATCTGCTGTGTGAGGATGAAATGCATCATAATCAGAAACATCTACAGACGTTGTGATCCACTGATGTGCAGCTTCATCTCTCTTCAGTGTCTTCAGTTTTCTTAGCATTTTATTTGTTTTTCTTCTCAGATCTTCATCCCTTTTGCTTTTATTCCTATTTTCCTCAATAAACCTGACTTGCATTTACCTTTTGCTCAGTTTGCCTTTGTTCGCTACAAACACACGCACACGCACACAGAGTTGTGTTTTCATCACTTGTGGGGACTTCACATTGACTTCCATTAATTTCTACAGCCTAACCCTTACCCTAATCCTAATCCTAACTCTAACCATCACAGACCTAACCACTAACCCAGGAACAACAATTTCCCTCATGGAGACCAACAAATGTCCCCACAAGGAGCAATGGTCCTCATAACCCCACATTGTAGACCGAAATAGGTTCCCATAAGGATATAAAAACCTGGTACACACACACACACCTACACACACAAACACGCACACACGTGCAAAGCTAAGGTTAAAGGACATGACACAGTAGGGAACACCCTATGTGATTGTGAATACAGAAACAACATCATCTTATTATTTTAAATGATTATTATTTCACTTTCCAATAGTTTTTACATGAACTGTTCAAAAGGCCCATCCAGGAACAAGAGCTGTGAATTAGCTTGTGCTGTAAACACTATGAAGCAAACATGGGACTGCTGCTCTGTTCTGTTTGTCTGTGTCTACATGTGTCTGTCTCTATCAAATAAACTTAAATTAAATTAAATTAAATTAAATTAAATTAAAGGTCCTGTGACCTCTAGCAGAAGGGGCGTGACTTAGAACTATTCAGAATGTCTTGGGAAAAGAGTGTCTTCAGTCAGAGGGTGCTTCAGAATCGCTGTAATACAGACTGCTACAGGAGATCATTTAATTGGAACCTATTTTTCATTTATGCATAAATATTTGAGGCATGTGGCTCTTGATGTAAGTGCTTGGTGGATTGAGCTGCTTTTACTCATCTGTGTTCTCTGAAAGTGGGCCGTTCACTCCTTGCTGACCTGAGCTCTGATTATCCTGAATCTGGCCTCCAGCGACAATGCCAGCTGCATGTCCGCCTCATCTCAGTCTTCATGCAGTCGCTGTAGAAGATGGTTTGGGAACATTTGAGCCTCCAGCAGGCCAACCCAGGGGTCATCAAGGCCAGTCGAGTGACCAGTGAGTTGGTGATGATCAGCCTGGATCTGGTGAAGACCTGGCTGTCGGTGTTGAGCATGGAGATTACGAAGAAATTTATCCAGTCCATCCTCACGTCTCTGATAGACTGACGCGCCGTCCAGCCAAAACAGCAATGAGTTTTTAAAGCCTCTTCAAATTGAAATCAATAGGAAAGCAGAAATCACAAGAGGTGATGAAGATGAGGAGAACCAAACAGAGGAAGAGGACAGAGTTGGCTGTAGGAGCTGCTAGTGTTTTGCTGCTGCCTATTTTAGATTCATAAATGAAGCAATGAATGACGTACCTCTGGTCGGACTGTGCAATCCAATAAGCAGTTCTGTAGCTCTGTGTCCGGTAACATCTGTTTAGGATCCGGTCTTCGGTCTGGTGTCAGACAGGAGGTTCCACATTCATACCTGCGGCAGCAGCAATAGCGCTGTTATCATTTGAAAAGTGCTTCCAACGCTCCCAGCGTTTCTCGGTCTCTCGCCGGCGGCAGTGGGGTTTGGGCACTTTGTGGATAAAACTGTCAGCACAACAGTTATTTTTAGCTAGTTAAGGTAACAGTCACCTGTTGAAACCTTAGTCAGTTTTGCTCATACAAATGACTCAGAGTCTTCTGGAGAGAAATGCACAAGTAGGTCCTTCGGTTCTTTTCCACTGCGCTCTTTTTTTCATGTGGGAAGCAATCAAGACTCACCACAGCCAACAGTGACACAGTGTGGCATTACCTAAAATTACAGCAGTCAAACACAATATGATAACTCAGGTAAAGTTAGTCTTCCAATGTTTACTCTGTAGATTCAGTACATAATGGACCATTATGCCTCATGAACCCAGCAGGTGAAAAAACGGCGACCTCCATGGGTCAAAAATATAACAGAACATGTAAATTTTTGAATCACTTAAAAAATTTGCTTAATTTTTTTAAGTATTTATGAGTTTTGGTGCATCACAAACAGCATTTCTTTTAGTTAATAGGCAGTTAACAATATATTTAGGCCAACATGTTCAGCTAGTCCTGGATTCCTTTAAGCCTGGATCCAGTGTCTGTCAGACTTGCCAAGGCAAATGAGAGATAAGCAGTGGTTGATTTCACAGTAGTAAACAACGTCAGATGTCTAATTTTAGGAAGCTTATATGTTTTCAGGCTTTGTGACTCTGTAGATTTCTGTCAGTGTTGTAGCCAGAGAGAATGCATGTGTCCAAGTCAACAAAGGTGAAACAAACACTGAGTTTATGTGACGTTCATGTTGTGCTGAACAGACAACAACATAATTTTGCTTTGTTTCTGCTTTCAGCTGCAGAGAGGATCTGGCAGTGAACAACTGAATGAACACCAGTCTTCAACTGGTGACTTGGAAGACCATAATCATGTTCATGACTTTCCATTTTTTGTGATGTAACATTGCTGTGACTCCAATAAAACTCCTAAAGGTATCTCGTCTGGTTGGCAGCCATCTTGGTCTGATGAGAGTAGGCAGCGTTCTCACAGACATTCAACCTACTTCCTCCACCAGTTCCTTCCTGTTCATACTGGGAACAGTTTTTAAACTGCATGCCTTCATAGTTTGGAGAGATTTTTTTTATCCTGATCAGAGTGTTTGTAGTGAACAAAACCAGAAAAAGTCAGATAGAGCAAAATGTAGATGCAAGTCAAGTTTATTCAGGAAAACATGACATGAAAGCAACACGGATGAAGATTAAAAAAAATCTAAAAAACAAAAACAAAAAAAAAAAAACAATGGTTGAGAAAGTGAAAGAAACTGAGGAGAAATTGTATGTACATCAGTGGACCACAGTGTCTGTGGATGTTACTGATTATGATGCATTTCATCCACAGCACAGGCGATCTGATGGTCGTTTCATTCAACTGCATAAAGAAAAGAACAATGAAAATATTAAATATATATTTCAGCAGAATAAATTGAAGACACCTTGAAGAAAAATATCACCAGTTCTAATCATGAAATAAGAATTCTGTAGGAAAGGAAACAAAGAAGTAAAAACTACAACAAAATAAAATAAATACAAATAAAAAAATGTAGCATATCTGACAGATTTCTAGATATTAAAAAAACATTTTTTTTATATTTAATTAATTTGCCAATCAGATATTCTGGGTTTGTTAATTAAGTTAAAAAACAGAATAAATAAGCTTCTCAATGCTTTTTATTTAGATTTGTTCAGTTAAAGTAGATAGTTAGAGAAAACATCCATAAAGTTGCTGTTTTTGTTGCACCAAGTTTTTAAAGCTGTTCCTGTTCGTAGACAGATTTTAGTGAAGTGAGAGCCTGAACTCACCGTAACAAATATATTCCACCTCCAGGTACTTGTAGGTCCCATAGCAGGGATTTCCAAACAAATAGTTACTGGCTCTGACTTTACACCACTGTTTCCCGTTGCATCTGTGGATTCAGATCAAAGTCAGTGNGATGCTGAAGGCTTTTGAAAGAAGAGATCTCTTGTAGCAGTCTGTATTACAGCGAGTCTGGAGAAGCCTCTGACCAAGACAGTCTCATGGAGAGGAAGGTCAGGGCTGTCCAAACCTGAAGAAATTATATTTTTTACTTTGTTGTGATGATTTTTATCTTTAAAACAAAAAATGAATGAAATGAAGCAAAAACACAATGAACAAACAAATAAATAAAAATAAAAACTGAATTTAGCACAGAGTATTTTTAAAAGTTTAAGGAAAACACTAATTTTTTAAACATCAAATGAATTTTACCAATTTAATATCCTGCATTTGTTAATCAGGCTAAATAATGAATGAAGCTGCTACTGATGGCTTCTTGTTTAGAAAAGGCAGAAAATTAAAATGAGTAGAGAAAACATCCATAAAGTTGCTGTTTGTGTTGCACCAAGTTTTTAAAGCTGTTCCTGTTTGTAGACAGATTTTAGTGAAGTGAGAGCCTGAACTCACCGTAACAAATATATTCCACCTCCAGGTACTTGTAGGTCCCATAGCAGGGATTTCCAAACACATAGTTACTGGCTCTGACTTTACACCACTGTTTCCCGTTGCATCTGTGGATTCAGATCAAAGTCAGTGATTTTCCTTTCTTTGACCTCCTCATTCATTCATTCACATCCAGTTTGATAAACCTTCAGGAAACACTGAAGCTCTGTACCTCTCACCAACTTCCTCTCTGTATGTGTAGCATTCAGTGTTCTCTAGCTGGTCGGCAGGTCTCCCAGCGCTGCACGTCTTCTTATTAGTGCGTCCGTATGAAGCACTGGTCACATATATAACCTGACCTCTGGCTGGAAGAAAGAAGAGGAAATGTTGTAAACCTGAATGTATTCACGGTGTAATGCTCCAGAACCGACCAGTGAAACCAGTGACCTTACCACAGTGGAGTCGAGCCACTGCTCCCTCACATGCCACGAGGGATTTTTCCTCTGGGAGGGATGCTGCATATGAGACATTCAGATCATATTAATATCAGGACACAGAAAAGTCCAGACACCATGATCTAAAGACACATTCATGTTTAACAGTTTTAGATCCAATAAATGATGAACGTCCAACATCAGCCTTCATGCCCAGCTTGTCTTCATACTAAAACCTGCAGCGCCACCTTGTGAACACCAGAAAGATTAAAGCACAAACCTCCTGATGAACTTTTTCCCTGTTAATCAAAACAAACAGATATAAACAATAATTACTTACAAAAAACTGTTTTGACTTCACAGTTTTTAGAGCTGATTGAAAATAAAGTTATCATCGTTTATCTGCTGTTCACACAGACACATTTCAGTGTTTCACTGCCTGTTTCACAAAGTACAGAGATAAAAACACTAAGAGTAGATTTTTAACAACTGATTGTCTAAACAGCAAACAGAGGAGAAGGATTTCACTCACATTTACTTTAAGGACGAATCCACAAAGGAACAAAGTGAAAAGAACAGATTTCATCTGTATGAAGATAAGAAACATTCAGTTACTCTGAGATATGACTGAAAATATTTGATGATTTTCTAGATTTTCAAAGAGCTGCTGGACCAAATGATACATTTCATCCATCAATGTGAACATGATGGAAACAAGTTTTCATGTTTCAGAGAATCAGAACCAGATTTTATCATAAAATATATTAGAAGAACAGAATTGTAAGCAGCTTTTCCTTTTGGGTTTGTTGAGCCAATTCTTACCTTGTTGTGATGAAGAATCAAAGCAGCAGCAGAAACCAGATTGGCTGGAAGCAGTGTGCCTTCAACCAGGGGATGGAGGGTTTATATCCCTTCACTGATGATCTGACAGAGGAACAAAATGTGTTTATCCAGGCAACAATTCATCCTGTTGAGGTTTTCAGACCAGAAGTCCAGGCTGGTGATGGTGAGGCAGGGATGTGTCAGGTTTTATCAGATTATGGAAATATTTCAGAGCTGTGCTTAGATGATTCAAGTAACTGTAAAAATGTGCTTTAAAATGGTTTAAATTCAACAGTATGAATTTATTTTTAGTATCCATGTTTTTGATTCAGTTTCACCAGCAACACTCAGAATAAAGTGCAGCCAAACTTAGGAGCAGATTACTGGGAGTGGCCAGATGCATTCTGGGAAATGACAAGCGTAGAGCTAGTTTGCTCTCTTCACAGGTCAGAGGTCAGATATCCAGCTAGATGCTGGTTATCTATTGTGCAGCAGTGTGCAGTTGTTGTTGTCCAGTTGGTTCCATGGTTATCAGCCGTTGTGATGATGTAGAGAACTCTCTGTTTGGATCAGCTGTTCTTGAACGTCTCCTGTTTTCTCCACCAGGACAGTGCCAATGTGCAGCAGTGTACTGGGTGCAATGTACTGTTGAAATGTACATCAGTACTTTATTGACGTCCTCAGTCAGCTAAACTGTCTTGCATTACTTCCTTCAAGGATCAGGTCACTTTGGAATTTGAAGAGGTTTTAATGCAGAAAAGTTTGGAAATGAAATGAGAAAAATTCTCCAAATTCAAATCATACTATGGTCAAATAAATATTATAGTTTATGTGGTTCAGTTAAACTTGGAATTCCCCTTAGATAAAGTTAGATAAGGCTGAAATATGTTCATGTTCAGACATGTTGCTGGACAAGATAAATGTGAATTTGACTCTTGCCAAGCTTTGCAGGATGACTAAGGCTGACATGTCCCACTATTGGGAGCAATTTAGTCAGGATTGTCAAAGGATTGAGAAAGATACAGATATTTGTGTTAAGTACAAACTTGTGAAAAACCCAGAGTGAGACAGATGAAGATATGGCCATACATGGAGTGTATGAAATATTGAGAACAATTCAAAGAAGCATTCTAAAAATCACAGCTCATTTGAATGAGAGTGTGATGTTTTCGGAATTTGTTAAAGTTTGGAGGTCAGATGAAGGATTTTTAACATGTGCAGCGGGATGCGCATGTTACGGTCTAATTAATGTCTGCACTTTCTCAAAATAAACTGCTGGCCCTTCTGTTTAGACTATAAATGGATTAACACAACATTGAGTTCTCTTTAGTTTTCTCTGTTCTGTAATGGAGACTGAAATTTAACGTGCCGTTTCTACCAAAGGTTTGTAATGCACTTCTGAACCAGACTCTCCAAGGCGTCCGGTCCATAACTCTTCAACACTCTGTCAGCTCCCGGTCAAAAAGACCCATTTAGTTCAGTGTCCATGAGATGATATGCAGAAAGGATTTTGTTATTGATTGATTTTAGTTGCCTCTGCGATGAACTCTGCGTAAAGTCTGTAATATGTGCGCATGTGCACCAGTCAAGGGTGTTAATTATAACCTGTCAAATGACCGACGGGCTTTAAATTTTTCCGTCGTTTAAAAATATAATAGGTCAAATGTGGAAAATATTCAGTTAGCGCGCAGTGGTGGACCTCCGCCCACCACTGCGTGTCACCCTACTGTCATTGGGTGGGATGGCCGCTGCAACAATAGACAATATTTATGGCAGTGTTTTTGTTTTTAAAAAGTGATCCAGAGGAGCTGCTGTGATGGCGCAAAGCACAACCCACATATTGAGGCCTTAGTCATCGTGGCGGTGGTCGCAGGCCGCATGTCTTCCCCCTCTCTCATTATCCACTTTCCTGTCAAACCATTTCCAAATAAAGGCAACCATAGCCAACAAAACCTTAAAAAAAGTGACCCAGAGAGCAATCATTCATGCATAGAGCCCTCCCAAAGTGTACTCCAATCAGAGTAGCACACCTTAAACATGTTTAATTAAGCAAGTGTAAAATGTATTTGGTAAAATGCTCAAGTACTGAGTAACTGATCAAAACACATGGAGCTAAAGCGGAAGTTCAGACTCCGCCCCCTCCATTCGCCCATCGGCGTTATGCTCATCTCCGACCTCAGCGCTGGACCTCACCTGGCGCGTTCAATCAGCAATCAGGCTCTGCATAAAGGATCCACACCGAAGCCGTCAGCTGCTTCCCAGCTGCGTTCAACCCACCACCTCCCTTCTCCACCCACATCCTTCGGCTCTCCAGGATGGCACTCTTTCCAGACCTCCACCACCAGTGTCGGGCCCCTGGGGAGAGCATCCCTAATCAGTTATTGGGATGTTCATGGAGTTCACATCAAATCTCAGCTCAGATCAGCTGCCGGGGTCCGAGCACCAAAGAACTGTTATTCATTGCTGTCATTAAATCTTTTAATCGTTCCCCTTTTTGTCCGTCTGAGTCTTTCCAGATTGAACTAATTTAATAATCAAAATGTGTCCTGAGGCAGGGCTCCAAAAGTATAAAAGTTATGTGAAAACGTTGGTATTGTAAAGAGTTTTGCTAAAATATTTATACAAGTGAGGAGTTGGGTTTGAGGCTGGTTCTAATGAAATGTGCTATACAAATAAAATTTGATTGATTGATTCTAGACTAAATTTACCACGAAGGCCAGGATAGTCAGTGTTTTTCCACGGCAACACTTAAAAAAGAATGAAACAAAAAAACAGAGCGATATTTCATCATTTGACATAATAAGTGAGCCAAAGAGCCTCTTGTGTCTCCAGAGATCCAGGTTGCAGATCCTGATCTAGCAGATGGAAAGTATGATCCTCTCTCAATACAGCAGCTAAAAGTGCATCTGTATAATTTTTAATCCATTGTTAAAATAAAATTGTGAAGGATAAAAAAAATCCACCTCTGAATATTAACAAAATACATTTATTTAGCATAATTTCTTCTGTAGCCCTGGTGGCCCCCATCTAGAACCGCCCCTGGGCTGCAGGTCTGCGTCTGACATTAATAATACATGAAACGACCACTGAATTAATATGTCAACATTTCTTAATAAAAACAGAAAGTCTTAATAAATCTTTTAAAGTAGGAAATATTTATGTATTTACTGTTAATCTCTTAATGTGATTTGTTCTTTAAATGGCCATTTGTATTATTTTGGCTGATACAACTATAGATTAAATAAGCAAATAATTGATTATCTAATAATCAAACCATAACAGTCAAAACCACAAAAAGAAACTTAATCAATCATAGCAAAATGTTCTGTATCATATCAGCCTCAGGATTTGATTGAGGGATGAAGAGATGCTGATGTCTGGTTCTTTAGGTTCTAACCGGGTCTTTGGTTCCTCTCCTGATCCATTCTGTCTGGCATCATGCAGCACACCGCGCCGGGACGAACACATTTGTTTTAATTGCCTGTATTCATCTTCACTAACATGTTCAGCCTGGGATTTGAGTCTTCCCTCTCACATCCGTATCTTTACGAGAGGTTTTGGTTCTTATGATGATGGAGAATCAGGTTGAGGATGTCTGAAAAAGACGCGGTTGATAGCAGCTCACCGCGGCTGCATAGTGTCCGTCTCTAGGCAACCACAAGAGCGTCAATCCGTAGCGTTCTGGGGGTCCATTGGCTCACACCAAGACAATTTAGCTGACCTTAATATATCCTGTGTTTTATTTTGGTCATTATTGTTACAATTAGTCTTGATATGTGTGTGTAGGAGTGTCTATCGGACATTTATAGAAATACAGAACAAATTGCGTCCCTTATCAGTTCAATACGGGACGCAACATTTAACAACCAAATACGAGACGAGTCTGTATTTTATGGGATGGCTGGCAACCCTAGTTGGCGGCCATCTTGAACTGATCCAGATGTCAGCAGGCAGCGTTCCCACAGACATTCAACCAACATCCTCCACCAGTTCCTTCCTGTTCAGACTGGAAACGGTTTTTAACTGCCTTCATAGTTTGGAAGGAGTTTGTCAAAGTTTTCGTCCCCATCAGGCTGTTTGTGGCAAACAAAGGCAAACTGAGCAAAAGGTAAATGCAAATCAGGTTTATTGAGGAAAGTTGAAATAAAAGCAAAAAGGATGAAGATTGGAGAAGAAAAACAAATAAAATGCTAAAAAAAAACTGAGGACATTGAAGAGAGATGAAGCTGCACATCAGTGGATCACAACGTCTGTAGATGATTATGATGCATTTCATCCTCACACAGCAGATCTGATGGTGGCTTCAGGGCCGATTATTTTATAATGACTCTGGAAAATATTAACAATATCATTTCAGCAGAATGCATTTTAGACATCAGAAAGTAAAAATATCACCAGTTCTGAACCTGCAACCTTGTTGTGACAGTATAGGGGCGCTATGCAGCGCCCCTATACTGAGCAGGGGCCCCTATACTGAGCAGGGGCCCCTATACTGAGCAGGGGCCCCTATACTGAGCAGGGGCCACTATACTGAGCAGGGGCCCCTATACTGAGCAGGGGCCTCTATACTGAGCAGGGGCCCCTATACTGAGCAGGGGCGCTCCTGACCAACAAGGGGCCCTTTACAAAATTATTTTTTCTTTCATAGAAATTATTTAAAGTTATGTACTGAAGCTTGAATAAAATGCAACTACATAGCATTTTTGAGAAGTCTGGATTGCTTCATGTATATTTTGCACATTGCCTATGATTGTTGCTCGTGGGGAGAGACGTTTCAGTAATCTAAGTGGAATAAAAAAAATGTAAGCAACCTATTTGCAAACTGAGTGTGGACTGTTGCATGTAAAATTCATGAGCAGTTAATATTGTACTAGTATCAATAATGGATCAAAGAAAGCAAGGCAGCTTTAAGCCTTTAAAATTGTGACAATTTTAATGGGTCAAATAAACTCAAGAAATAACAGCAGATGCGCATGGGGGGCCCAATTTAATCTTTTGTCACGGGGCCCAAGATTCCTGGCAGCGCCCCTGCTCTGGAGAGTCAACGCTGGTTTTCTGACTTCAGTGCAGAAATGAAATTTATTCTTTCTAAATAAATGCAGAAAGACCCAGGACCTTGTTGCTATATGTATTAGTTAATTAATTTGCCAATTGATAAACTGGGTTTGTTTGTTAATTAGGTTAAAAACATGGCAAATAAAGCTGCTACTGATGGTGTTTTTTAAGATAAAGGAAGGAAATTAAAATCACCTGAATAAAGCAAATGTGACATTAATGCTTTTCAACTTTGTTTTTGAATTTTAAAAAGATTTTAGTGAAGTTAGACTATAAACTCACTTAGGCAAAAATATAGCACCTCCAGGTACTTGTAGGTCCCGACACAGGGATCTCCGAACACAGAGCTACTGGCTAAGACAGAGCACTCCGATTTCCCGTTGCATCTGTGGATTCAGATCAAAGTCAGTTTTCTAGAAATTGTGATTTGGCATTTCTTGGATTTATTAATTCATNATTCAAAGAAGCATTCTAAAAATCACAGCTGATTTGAATGAGAGTGTGATGTTTTAGGAATTTGTTAAAGTTTGGAGGTCAGATGAAGCATTTTTCCATTTTTCTAAATAAGCCCCACAAACCTCATCCAACCATGACCATATTAAATATGGAAGGTAAGACTTATGGCATGAAAGTATATGCAAAGTTTGGCAAAAAATAAAATTGCCAGTTTTGGTGTGTAAATAATAAAACATCCTTTAGGTGTCACTTCTGGTTGGCGGCCATCTTGGTCAGCAGGCAGCGTTCTCACAGACATTCAACCAACTTCCTCCACCAGTTCCTTCCTGTTCAGACTGGAAACAGATTTTAAACTGCCTTCATAGTTTGGAAGGAGTTTCTTTAGAAAGGACCACGCCACAACGAGATACGTTTGAAGATTTATTGATGAAGGCGTGAAGGGATGAGGGATGTAGAGATGAGGGATGAAGAGATGAAGGGATGGAGTGATGAAGGGATGAGTGATGAAGGCATGAAGGAATAAAAGGATAACGGTTGAAGGGATGAATGATCTTGATTTGGTTATCTGGGGAGAATGATGGAGGGCTTGGGAGGTGAAAACTCTGCGTGGGGTTTAGTCTTTGGGAAATGGATCATCTTATTTTCCCGAGCCCACGTGGACCCCCAAAAAAGTCTGGTTTAAATAGAACAAATAAGAGAACGAGCTTGTCATGTCATGAATCACTATTGTGGATGCGTGAAATGTACGCTGGAGATAACCAGAAACTTAAACTTGGATCATCTCAGAAATGAAGGGATGAGAGATGATCTGACTGGATGCTGAAGAGGCTGCTCCCATATGAAAGAGAACGAGTGCAATAAAGTTCGAGAGTGATGCCTGATCTTAACAGGGCTAGACTAAGATGGCTGGAGATCCATACTCAAGTGGCTGGATTCTGAGATGAGGTGTTGACCTTCGGATGGAACGCTTACTGAAATTCTGGTCAGAAAATAAAGACTGGCTCATAGGATTGAGAATGGAGTAAAGATGGAAGAGATGAGATGGATGAGAGATAGAAACTGATCAGGTGACTTGTCTGAAGAAGATATCTGTATGTTATGACTGAATGATGATATCTGAAAAGCGTAAATGAACGAAGCATTGTGCTTAAGGAGATAGAACAACAGGGGAGTAGGTTGGATATTATTGAAAAGATGGTGGAGCTGGAGTTGGATGAGTTTCTGAATCTGAAGCCAAGAGTCAGAATTTTCAGAGAAACTCACAGAACGACAGAGATGCTCTGAGTTGCAGGATGTGAGCTGTTCGAAGCAGGAACTGATGCTAGATGGAGACCAGAGTGAGTCTGAATAAACGAAAATAACTTCTTACGCCATTCATGTCCCCAAAGTTTTGCTGCAATAATGATGGGGTAAGTTCGGAAAGTGCAAGAGAAATGACTCTTGGGCCATTTAGCTTCACTATTTACCTCTGTAATAGTTACTAAGTCTATAAAGGGAGATGCATTTGTGTAGAGCTTAAAGTGCTTGGGATGATTGCGAAAGTCATAGATGAATAAAGTGCCTTTGCAGGAATGACCAAGGATGAGTGAGCTTTGAACAGAAGGGATGCTGGCTGCGTTTTGGTGGAATATTAGAAATATACGATTTCTCTGAAGAATGATATGATTGCATAGTTCACATAGTCAAGAAATGTAAGCAACTGGTATTTGAAACATCCATCAGTGGGCAAAATTAAAAGAGCAAAATGATTTGATCTTTCGGAGCTACATGACGAATAAAAGGGATGATCTGGCTCTATTTTTGTCTTCTAAGGGATAAGGGATGAAGGGATGTAGAAATGAGGGATGAAGGGATGGAGGGACAAAGGGATGTAGAGGTGAGTTTACAAGAGGATTGATATCTGGGGTTTGGGTTGAAATGAAGGGGAGGGGCAGTGAGAGACTGCCAATCAGAGGCTGAAGAAGTGTGAGATGAGGAACGAGGATGAAGAGGGAGAGTAATTGAACAAGTAGTTGCTGGATGACATATAGCACCGCAGAGACTGCGAGAAAGATGTGCGGGCAGCAAATGCGGCAGTTATTCATGTTAAGGAAAACCCAGAATGTCCCAGGATTAAATTGTTGAAAACGGCCTGCTACCTGAGCTGGAGGTCTGGAAGGTAGTGCATATGTCTAAAGTCCCTACACTGAGTCCGTGACGCTCAGAGAATAGACTGTTAGTTCATAGTTCGGAGAAATGCTGTTAGTTCATAAATCACGGAATGGCTTAGCGCCACAAAAACGTAAAGATCAGCTGTAGTATCAACCTTCCTGACTTCTTGGGTCTTCTGATTGTGGACTGATCTGTGTTCACAACCAAACATGGAGAAGTGGCCTTCTGCTTCTACGTACCACAAATGTGAAATAACTTTCAGAAAACTGCAAGACTACTGAAACACTGAATTCCTTTAAATTCAGACTTAACACATGTATTTAGAGTTGCTGTTGAAACATTGCAAATTGTGTGTAATACTCACAAAAAAACAAAATGTTACTTCAATTGTTGACTGTGTTTTCTAGAACTGCATTTAAAAAAAAACGTAATGCAAGCACTCTAGAACTATCTTGTTTGCTGAAATGTGCTGGAACTTGAAATGACGGAGGAACTTCTGGAGATGATTACGCAAATGAAGATTCTTAATAAATCAAGAAAATTACGAACAACATCTTATTCATGAGACTGATTTGGGAAAGCAGAGCATCTTCGGTCAGAGGTTTCTTCTGATTCTGTGTAGAACAAATTGCTGCAGAAGATTTATTTATTTATTTATTTCCTGGCAACAGTCATCCACATCATGGCAAAATGAAGGTGAAACGGAAGAAGGATGTTATGTTGTGTTATTGCATGAAAGGGACAGAAAGGGGAGCTCTGCTTGTGTACGTTAAATAGATGTTTGAGAAGCTTGGGAGGGTAGGGTACGATGGTACAGACAAGAGCTTGAGCTCAAACAGAGAGGATGAGGGGCAGGTATTGTAATACAACCCGGCTCCCACTAGGGGAGCTGTCGGTACGAGTGGAAGTCTGGAATCGGTGTGAGTGGGGACGAAAATGATGTCACCAGAGACACCAGATGAGGAAGCGGAGGCCCGGGATATTTGGACTTCAGCGGTGTTGCCATTGACCATTGAGTTTCTCTGGAGGAATGCTGAGATGTTGAGATGTGGACATGTCGGTGGCACTTGGCTGAGTCTCCGGAAGTCCGCAGCGATCCGGGGGGAGCCTGACGCTCCGATGGAGGTCTATGAGCCGGCGTCGGGATCACGTCACCAAAGATGTTTGAGGAGGAAACAGACGTTGTTGTCTGAGAGGCTGAAAGGGATTCTTTCTCGAGTAGAGAGCCTTGAAAGGAAAGTGACGAGCCGGAACCTGAGGCCTTGACGAGTTGAGATGCCTGCGCTGGAGTGTGGATGTGTTGGTGTTGTTTGACTGAGGACCGGGAGGCGGCGGTGGCCTGAAAGAACGAGCCTGGAAGCTGACGCCTGTAAGCGGTCTACGGCCATGGGATTGGACTGTTGTTGGAGGTGGAGGATGAGCCTCGGATGGACGTTGAGATGACACCAATGAGGTGCGGGATGAAGCTCGAGTATCAAAGACGACAGAGCAGTGTTTGTGACTTGGAGCTTGACTAATTACTGGAAGGTGTTAAGAGAGGAAAAATTCTTGAACTTTAAAAACCTTTTGACTCGTTAAATCCTCTCTTATGCCCGGGTTCAGAAAAATGCTGTGCGCAAAGACTGAGATCACGCAGAGATAACAGTGTCACAATAATCAGCATTTATTCAAGACAGATGCATACTATGACCAGACAAACACATCACATAACATCAGAAACCTCAGAGCACAAACAACACATGAATTTACCTGAGAGAGAAAAGACAAAAGACGGAAACGACAAACAAAAAGCAAAGACGTCTTTGGAGAAGTTGCAAGAGCAAAATCTGATTTGTTACTCTGTGTGGAAAGTTTTATAGTAAAAGGCGTATTCTTATCTTTAATTTATTCAAATAAGGCGTATCTTTGCTCATCCAACCAGGAGCTATCTCTGACCCTCTATCTGAAGCCAGAAACCCCCGCCGTTTTTACGGCCTTTCACAGATGAGTGTGAAAAAGCTACA
>NW_006800290.1:310095-311903 GCF_000485575.1 Poecilia formosa | reverse complement strand
CTGGTTTTCTGACTTTGGTTAAAAATAAAATGCATTCTTCCTAAATAAATGCAGAAAGACCCAGGCTAGGATTCAAACCCAGGACCTTGTTGCTGCAAGGCATTAGTGCTACTGACTGTGTTACTGAGCTGGACTGGAACATTAAAGCTGATGAGGGAAAAGTTTTAACCAGACTACAGAGTTTGGACAAAACCTGCTCCACAGGATCGCCATGGCAACCAAACTCCAAGTCCTGACATTTTATTATGTGATGCTAACTTTAACAAAGAATAACTAGAGGAAGAAAAAAACTGATAAATAAATAATAAACAAAAAATGACTGAAAGCAAAAAAAATTTAAAAAATAAATAAAAAAACGGAATCTGACATCTGAAAAAACACTAAATTATTTCAGTTAATTAATTTGCCAGTTGAATATCATGCCAGTTAATCATGTTAAAAACATGGTAAATTAAGCTGCTACTGATTAAGTTTTCTTAAGATAAAGGAAATGAAAATCACCTGAAAACAAATGTGACAATAATACTTTTCAATGTTGTTGAATTTTAGAAAGATTTTAGGGAAGTTAGACCATAAACTCACTTTTGACAACGATAAAACACGTCCAGGTACTTGTAGGTCCCAATACAGGGATCTCCGAACACAGAGCTACTGACTAAGGTAGAGCACTCCGATTTCCCATGGCAGCTGCAGGTTTACAACAAAGTCAGTTTTCTAGAAATTGTGGTATGGCATTTATTGGATTTATTAATTCATGTCCGGTTTGAAAAACATTTAGGAAAGACTGAAGCTCTGTACCTGTCATACACTGACTCTACATTCATAGCACAATCAGTATTCTTTGTCTGGTCGTCAGGTATCCCATCGGAGCACGTCATCCGGTCACTGCGTCCATATGTAGCACTGATCATAAATATTACTCCTTTTTCTGTTGGAAGACAGAGAAGAAATGTTAGAAGTCTGAATGTATTCATGGTGTAATAGTCCAGAACCACCAGTAAAACCAGTGACCTTACCACAGTGGATGTGACTGACTGATCCCTCACATGTCACAAGGAATGAGAAACCTGGGGATGACCGAGGTTCTGTTACAAGAGAGATTCAGATCATATTAATGTCAGACACTGAAAAGTTCAGCTATCCATGATCTAAAGCAAAATTAATATTTCATAATATTAGATTCAATAATCTTGTCTTCATGCTAAAACCTGTAACACTAACTTCTCAGATTTAGAAAATCACGTCCTGCCTGTTAAAAACAAACAAGAAACAAAATTAATCTCAAATGAAACGACAGAGGATTTTTACTTCAAGCTTCTTGGAGCTGAAAGCATCAAATTAAAATCTGGTTACCAACTGAATGACAAGGAAACTATAACTGCTCAATAAACCCAGTAAAATAATGTTTTTAACAACAGACATTCAGACCACAAAGAGAAGAGAAGGATTTCACTCACATTGGTTTCCAGGATGGATCCACAAAGGAACAAAGTAAAAAGGACGAATTTCATCTGTATGAAAATAGGAAACATTCAGTTACTGTGAGATCTGACTGAGAAAAACTCAATGATTTCCTGAAATGTTTTCAACAAGCTGCTGAACTAAATGGCACATTTTAATGAATAAATATGAACATAAAAGCTTTTAGTCAGATACTATTCCTTTTTGTGAGTTTAAATCTTACTAAATGAAAAAATGTAGCTATAGGTTGACATTTTCCAGTTTCCAGTCAAATCTCACCTTGTTGTGATGAAGAGTCAAAGCAGCAGCAGGACTCACTGGAAGCAGTGTGCCTTCAACCAGGGAAT
>NW_006800290.1:303969-310085 GCF_000485575.1 Poecilia formosa | reverse complement strand
CCATTTCTCCTCATTCCTGGTGATAAATGGCTGATCATCTCTTCATAGCCCCCAGCCCAGCTAGCAGGTCACACCAGACTGAAAATGTTGGGATGGAAAAACCCGGTTGGGTTTTAGATACTGGCTGCAGCAGCCAGGTGGGATTTTCTGTTAACAAAGATTCTTGGTCTTGATGTGGACCGTGATTCTGTCAGCGTCTCCATCTGCTCTCTGGTTTATACAGGAATCATAAACCATTAATGTCTTTATCTGCTCTATGAAATCCCAGTTATTTTACTCTTGGATGAGTTCAATATTTAAAACCTTACTAATATCTCTGGAGACATGTTGGAGCTAACGATTCCTTCTGAATTTGCTTTTTCTCAGTTTTGTTAGATTGTGGACAATTTTAGTGTCATGCAAAGTTGATACCAGTAAATACAAAATGCTGTTTTAAATGATGAATTAATTCCAATCCTATCTATACATTTTGTTGAAATCTAGTTTTATTTATCATACCTTGATGTAAATACATTTAGGAAGAGAGAAGAAATAAATCTTTGATATTTCAGTCTGGAAATGGTCACCAGGTCGTTTCTCAGGCCTTGGGATTCTGGAAAAGCACAGAGAGAACCGTTATCTGTAAATGTGATGTGGATGTTTCTGCACCAGTCTGTGCTGCTTTGTCTGGGACTGGAGGTTCATGTTCATGTTTATGATTATTTATGTTGAATGAGGATTAAGATTTAGGCATAAATATGTGGTGTGGATGGTGTGATATCTATGATAACAGCTCCTTCTCAAAGACAAAATGTTTAAAGCAAACAGGAAACAGCAAAAGGTTAAATAAGCTCTAATAATCAGAAAAGAAGAAAAGCTGGACCGTGTTATTCTGCACATTTTTTAAAATAATGCCTGGAGTTTTTCTTTGCCTAATGAGTCAAGAAAAATTCATTAGTCATCTTTAAAGGCTCTTAAACAATGCAGAGGTATTTGCAGACCCTCTGTCCACACAAAAGCACAATCCTCACTTATTGCCTTTAGCAAAACCAACAAGTGAGTCTTTTCTTGACTTTCCAGATATAATATTTAAATACCCAGAGTATTTTGTCCTCTTGGTTGCCTCAAATTAAGCAACTGATTCCAACATATCTGCAAATCGTAGATCTGTTTTCAAATTGCATTTTTTAAACCAAATTCTTGATAAATTTGCTTACAAGTAATTAGTTACATTTCTTTTTACAACATAATATTTTAGAAGTTTTTAACAATGTGGTTTTAGCAACTGTCTCAGCTGACAGAGGTTTTGTGGTTTTAGATTTAATTGTTGTCTGTGACACAGTGGCATTGTCAAGTTTTAACTGCAGGAATGACGCAGCTTCAGGTTCAAATCTCATTTGGTAGAACAAACTTAATGTGTCAAACTTTGTGGCTTTCTCTCTGCTTTTTCAGTCTGGGGTCCCACAATGTTGAGCTTCACATTCTGTCTTTATCTGCGACCCTTTGGTTCTGTTCCTGGATGTGGAGTTTCTGTCTGATGCCATGCAGACTCATCCTCCTCTTCAGAAGAGAAGTGTTTTTTCGCCGACTGGGTCAGTGATGTTTTGAGACGTTTCTTTGAACATATCTGATGTTGTTTCCAGTCGAGTTTATTATTAGAAATGATTCTTAGAAATGAGTTTTTATGATCTATTTCAATATTCACACCAACTTTTTGTATTTGAGTTTCTGTATTTGATTGAAAGTTACATTATTTATGTTTGGTTTAAGTTCAAGGACAGTTTCTTTTCATCAAACAATTAAGTTTGCTAATTTTTTTTGTTATATTATTTAACAGGTGATGAAAATGATCACACTGCTGTATTAACTTTAATCCCACTCCGTCTCTATATGCCGATTTAATAATTATTTTTCTACTTCCTGTTTAGCCTAACCTATCAGAGGCCTTCTCTCCAGATAATATACTTAATCCCAGTAACAACATGTTTATATAATATATAAATATGGGTGTATCACACACTAAGTGCTCACATACAGAATGTGATATGGATGCATCAGTTTGAAAATTTGGGTTGATATTAATCTCAAATGTTAATATTGCTGCTATGGTCATTAACCTACATCATATCTCATTAATATTTTCCTATCATATCAACCCCATGACAACTCAACCTCCCACTGACATGGCTTCTCTGCTTCAGTCAGACGTCCCACAATGCACTGCATCACCATCACATGACCATCCTCATCAGCCCAGGAGCACAAAGGCAGCAAGATGGAAATAAACAGCCTGCCGATTCCTGCTGGAGGCTGGCATCTCCAGGGTCATAGATGAACATCAGTTATTAATATCAAATCAGTTTCAGGTGTGGGACAGNACCTTGTTGTGATGAAGAGTCAAAGCAGCAGCAGGACTCACTGGAAGCAGTGTGCCTTCAACCAGGGAATGGAGGCTTTATAAACCTTCACTGATGATCTGACAGAGGAACAAAATGTCTTTACTCCTTCAACAATTCAGCCTGAGGAGTTTTTCTGACCAGAAGTTCAGGTTGGTGATGGTGTGTCACACCTGAAGCCATTTCTCCTCATTCCTGGTGATAAATCACTGATCAGCTCTTCGTAGCCCCCAGCCCAGCTAGCAGGTCACACCAGACTGAAAATGTTGGGATGGAAAAACCCGGTTGGGTTTTAGATACTGGCTGCAGCAGCCAGGTGGGATTTTCTGTTAACAGAGATTCTTGGTCTTGATGTGGACCGTGATTCTGTCAGCGTCTCCATCTGCTCTCTGGGTTTATACAGGAATCATAAACCATTAATGTCTTTATCTGCTCTATGAAATCCCAGTTATTTTACTCTTGGATGAGTTCAGTATTTAAAACCTTACTAATATCTCTGGACACATGTTGGAGCTAACGATTCCTTCTGAATTTGCAAAATATGAAATCCTGATATATGATAATTATAACCCTAACCCTGATAGAAGACATTTCACTAGCAAAACATAATAACAAAGACTTTTATATTTCTAAGTTTAAACACAATACCTTGCTACCAAATATGTAAATACACCACGTGTCTGGTGACTGAGACTCAGGAGTGTGATGAAGTTTAACTTATATAATCGAACCCCTTTACCATTCAGTATTTCATAACATAAATAATATTCCCATTTCCCATTTCACCTTCTAAAAGAAAGAAATATTTCCTCAACCAGTTGAAAATGATACATACACATATACACACAAACATCTACGTGCATATGTACGTACATAATGTATACCCATTTATACAAACACATAAACTTACACCCAGTTGCCCAAGTCATCAACAGAGCTGTAATTCGCAGCCAAACTCATCATCCCTGTTCATTTGAATAATAACTATTTTGAGACTTTTCTTAAAATACTTCATGCTTGGACTTTGCTTCAACTCTTTGGTGAGTTTATTCCAAATCTTCACTCCAGTGACTGAGATGCACATTGTTTTCATCGATGTTGGAACATGTGAAGTTTTCTCTATAGTCGTAGCCTCCCTCTCTATCAGAACACAATGTCTGAATATTTTCAGAGAGTAGTTTGTTTCTAGTTATGTATATAAACTGCACAGTTTGAAGCTACCAAATCTAGGAGTTTCAGGAAGTAAGAATCTATGACAATAAAAATCAACCTTGTGAACTATTCGAATGTAGCCTAGCATGTATAGTGGCTCAGATCCTGCAATGCAACTGCACTGTTTCTGAACTTTCTTCTTTTTTGGCGACACTAATCACAGTGATGATTGGTGTCATCATATTTAATAACATTTAAATCACATACCTGATGGGGTTTCCTGTGGTGTTTACATGTCCAAACAGAGAGGAATATCAAGTAATGTCAATAAAATCTCATCTAAATGATACAAATTAACAGCCAATGTTGTTGTTGGTGAAATCCAAACTGACAAGCCAAAATTATAATAATAAACGTTCCTACATTACTGTCAGACACACCAACAGATTATGAGCCGTATCTACAGTATTAGTCTGGGTGTTTTCTACTGGGAAACAGTTTGCAGGCTGTTGACGAGGGGAAATAAACTTAAAAACAGAACGAGCCGCATTAAGATTAACGAGTGACAGCCAAACGGGTTCCTCAACCAGACGTTTGTAAAAAATTGGGTGGCTTTGTTGTTTCCTGGTCAAAATGAGACAAACGTAAATAAATGGATATGAAAATGTCTCTACATTCTCTAAGAGCTCTTCAAAACACAATAATTCCTTGTATATGAAGGAATATTTAAGAATATATTCAAAGATCACTAAAATATACCCCACTTCAGGAGGAGGCTGTATTAAACAGTCCGGATTTGTACAACCACCCAGCATTGTTAGAGTAACGACGATTATTTTACGTCTTTTCAGTCTTATGTTGACTGTCGTGCTCTGCAAACATATCAGTCAATGTAAACAGTTATGATATCATGCAAACTAATTCATTGCTCATTTAACGGAAGCCACATTATTTCGTTTGCACTTTAAGACTTCACTCGGCTGCAGAAGCAAAGCTGTGCAACTTGGTAACCTGACAATATTCTTACAGTTAAAGTTTGTCTGGCAAACAACATTACCTCCAAAATGTTGGCAGCAAGTGAATATTATTTTGTAGACAATATAAACTGGTCCAAGAACTGAAACAGACGATAATGCTAACTGAACCAGCGGTCGCTGAGTTTCGAGCTGTTTGAACCACCAAACTATGACGACAGCCGATGTTCCTACCTGTCGCTGATTCTCGTCTAACGGACACCTCGCTTTAGGAAGCAGACATGGATTAACTGGTGACACTTTCATATTCTCAGTTTGAGTGAAGATTTTAACCCGTTTCTGATGTAAAAGTTTATAAGACAATTGTTTTTTCAGCGCTGTCTCTCATGGTTGAGAATTAGGGTCATTTGATGAAAAGAATGAAGATGGTTAGTTAAATTACGAGAAAAAATAATGAAGAAATGACACATGGATCTGCAGTAGCCAGGTCTTCTGTAAATGAGCTAGTGTGACCGGTGGACCTCTGCATTGTGTGTGTTATGTGGTGATCGGACAAACCACAAGACACCAAGTCTGGAGGTGGTTTCTGTTTATTTAATCTGTCAATCGGGAGATATTAGCGCTCCAGTTCTCCAACCCGATCTATACAAAATGACAGTGTTAGCATGCATCAAATTGTCAAGATGTGGTTTGTGGTGGTGAGAATGAACCCAGATGAACCCAGATGAAGATTTAATTATCAGCCCAGACAGTCCAGTTCAGGCGGCAGCAGGAAACTTAGCATCAGCTAAGTACCAGTAGCAACTGAAAACTAAAGACTGAAGACGAGAGCTGAGTCGGCACAGGACTTCTCAGTACAACTGTGTGCAACAACGACAACTTACAAATGACAAGGATCTGACAAGAGACAGAGACAACAGGTGGACTGTCATGTTCCGTGTTTCCGTATGTTTATTTTTGAGTTCTCTGTGTTCAGTCCTGTGTTCCTGTGAGTGTCTGTCCTGTCCTCCCCGTTGATTGCTCCCCAGGTGTGTCTCATTCCCCTGATTACCCCGTGTGTATTTAAACCCTCCTGTTGTCTGTGTTCCTCGTCGTTCGTCATCGTCTTTGCTTTGTATCACTCGCCAGTAGAACTGTTAAGTCCTGGTTTGTGTTTGTTCCGTCTAGTCCGTTTGACAGTTGCTACCGGTATTTAGCTGCGTGCTTGTTCCTGCCGTGCTGCCTGCCTTGGACTGTTTGTGTGCTTTATTATCATTAAATCTTCATCATCACCATAACCTGGATCTCAGCGTCTCTCCTCACCACCGCACCAACCACACCGGTCATGACATGGACTTAAACACACAGGAAGTAATTAGGGGAACTAGACACACCTGGGAAACAATTAGGGAGCAGACAGGACAACACAGAGATTCACAGGGGACAGGATCACAACAAACACAGAAAACTCAAATCCTAACACAAATATTATAAAGGTGTAAGAGCAACTCAAATGAAAATATCCAAATAAATTTAGCCACCAGTTAATCTATAACACCGGTCAGAGAGCGACAGACGCTGAGAGCATTAACCAGAACACACAGTGTTAGGGTCTCACACACACACACACACACAC
>NW_006800290.1:287379-303664 GCF_000485575.1 Poecilia formosa | reverse complement strand
AGGTCCACTTTACTTGTGACCAGGATGAGTAAGGGGAAGGGTCGGGGTCAGAAGGTCAATCCTGAAGATATTCTTCACATTCCTGATTGTTAGAGCTTATTTAACCTTTTGCTGTTTCCCAGAAGTCAGAGTGTTAATGTCAGGCTTAAGGTGTTAGTTTGGAAAAACCGGTTGGATTTTATCCTGTTGCTAAACAGAACTGATGATTTATTTCCTAAAGTTTGCTTTAAACATTTCATCTTTGAGAAGGAGCTCTTATGATTAGATATCACACCATCCACACCACATATTTATGCCTAAATCTTAATCCTCATTCAACATAAATAATCATAAACATGAACATGAACCTCCAGTCCCAGACAAAGCAGCACAGACTGGTGCAGAAACATCCACATCACATTTACAGATAACGGTTCTCTCTGTGCTTTTCCAGAATCCCAAGGCCTGAGAAACGACCTGGTGACCATTTCCAGACTGAAATATCAAAGATTTATTTCTTCTCTCTTCCTAAATGTATTTACATCAAGGTATGATAAATAAAACTAGATTTGCCATCCCATCATTTTCAGTCTGATGTGACCTGCTGGCTGGAGTTAAGAAACGAGATACTTTCTACCTGTTGCTCATTGTTGTCTTGTATCCACAGGTCCGTTAAAGTCGTGTGTAAAAGTGAAACCATGAAGACAAAAGTCACTGTTCTACTTCACAATCATCCAGAATTTTATTCAAATTATCAAGTGCATAAAATCACTTCGACAGTATTGAACTAAAGAAAGCAAGGCAGTTGCAGGCCTTTAAAATTCTGATGCTTTTCATGGGTCAAATAGACTCAAAAAATTGTAACAGCAGCTGTGTAGGGGGCCCAAACAAATTTTTTGTCAGGGGGCCCAAGATTCCTGGCAGCGCCCCTGATTGTACCTCAATATGTATTTTACTTATCCATGTTTACCTTGTGAATCACTTTGTGCTGTTGGAAAAGAAATTTGACATTGGCAATTAAGTTTTAAACCAAACCAGGAAGATATAAGAATAATTTCAAGCCACAAATGTAAACAGTGCCTTGAAAATGCATAAACAAATATTAAAAACCAGAAACACGAGACAACATGCAGCTAGAGAATCAACCACCAGATGGCAGCAAACAAGCACTTTTTGCAAGCAACCCCAGAGTCCCGTCCTCAAGCTTTCTACTGAATAACGCCAACTTGGTGGACTTCAACACATCCACAAATTATTTATCTTTTTTTCCCAACATAGCACTAAATAAAATCCGTTTCTCTTGTCCTTACAAAAGCCCCATTTCTCTTGGTCCAGATGTTTGATCAGACTGGTTTATGAGAAATCACTCAAAGCAACTCGTGTGAATCTTCAGTGTATCCTCAACGATAGGCAGAGACTGGATCATCACAAAGAGCCGTGTTTCTGTCTACCCCAGAATGAAGCTGCTGCTGAACTGCAGCACTCCATCCGGGACAAACTGCTGCATCCTCAGTGCACAAAGGAGCGTCAAAGCAGATCNAATAAAAAACACAAAAAAGACTTATTGTCTAGAATTAGCATTGCATTATTTAGAGTTAAGCTCACTTACAAATAGTAAGTTATCAACATATCTTTCACTGCAGCTCAGGCGCTTCAGTTCAGCACACAGGGAAACCTGCCTGCCTGTTTGTTTGGTAATTCTGGACCTCAACTGCTATGTCCAGACAAGTATTAGAGCTACAGAAAAATAAAATGTAAGGGGCAATTATCATTTATCATTTCCATAAAAAAACTAATTTTAGCCCTGTTTGTCTTTTCTTTTCTTCAGTGGGGCCAAATACTCCTCCGATCTTCTATTCAGCCTGGTGACTAAATACTAAGTCGCATTCTGACAATTGTTATTGTAAAATAAACTATTGGTGGTAAATATATTTTCCATATTGACCCAATTTGGTTTCGTCACCAAGTTTTTTGCCGTTTGTTGTAAGAGTTACAACCTACAGGAGGATTTTGTGGAAGCCCTGTAGTGGGCGGCTGCAGACGATGCTTTAAGATCTTCAGGGCAAAGAAGGAAATGTTGATAGATCCAGACAGAGCTGGTGCAACAAACTGATCAAGAGGTAAGTCTATGAAAATCTTCCTTTGTTGTCTTCTCCAATAGTAAGTTTAATTCAAAGTGTTTGCTGTCTTTTTTTACAGCAGCGATGGTTGTGTGACATGTTCATTTTCTACAGCTTCCAGTTAATCTTACGGTTCTCAGTCGACATGACTGCAGGATGTCAGAGCATTAACTGGAGAACCAGCTTTGCTCAAAGTGCTCTGAGGATCTGCAGTTTGGAACTCACTTCCTGTCAATGTAAAGTCTGATACCAGGTTTAGGTTGTTTAAAACAAACAAAACTCTGGTTATGTCAAAAACATGTTTTGTTGAGAATAATTCTGTGTTTCCCTCCAGCTCTTTCAGTGTCATGTTGGTTCCAAGTTTCTTAACCCACATGCGAGAACACAATCAGGAGAGGCAAGTAAATGAATAATNCATTTAGACCCCACAAAATAAGGCGGAAATGATCGATCCTATTTCTGGCTTTATTTTGAAGTAAATAACCACAAAACCAATATAAAAACACCACTTTTATAAAGTTTGAAGTCCGTGCTGTCCAACAGAGTCGAAATGAAAACTCGGTATGCGTCCATGTTATTACGAAGCCTTATTAATGCGTCATGCTTGTACGCCACACGGCGGGCAGCGACTCCAAATCACATACCTGATGGTGTTACTTGTGGTGTTTACGTGTCCAAACAGAGAGGAATATCAAGTAATGTCGATAAGTTGTACTGCAATAAAATCTCATCTAAATGATACAAATTAACAGCCAATGTTGTTGTTGGTGATATCCAAACTGACAAGCCAAAATTATAATAATAAACGTTCCTACATTACTGTCAGACACACCAACAGATTATGTATCTACAGTATTAGTCTGGGTGTTTTCTACCGGGAAACAGTTTGCAGGCTGTTGACGAGGGGAAATAAACTTAAAAACAGAACGAGCCGCATTAAGATTAACTAGTGACAGCCAAACGGGTTCCTCAACCAGATGTTTGTAAAAAATTGGGTGGCTTTGTTGTTTCCTGGTCAAAATGAGACAAACGTAAATAAATGGATATGAAAATGTCTCTACATTCTCTAAGAGCCCTTCAAAACATAATAATTCCTTGTATATGAAGGAATATTTAAGAATATATTCAAAGATCACTAAAATATACCCCCACTTCAGGAGGAGACTGTACTAAACAGTCCGAATTTGTACAACCACCCAGCATCTTATGTTGACTGTCATGCTCTGCAAACATATCAATCAATGTAAACAGTTACATTGATGAACAGATGAACCCAGATGAAGATTTAATTATCAGCCCAGACAGTCCAGTTCAGGCGGCAGCAGGAAACTTAGCAGCAGCTAAGTACCGGTAGCAACTGAAAACTAAAGACTGAAGACGAGAGCTGAGTCGGCACAGGACTTCTCAGTACAACTGTGTGCAACAACAACAACTTACAAATGACAAGGATCTGACAAGAGACAGAGACAACAGGTGGACTTAAACACACAGGAAGTAATTAGGGGAACTAGATACACCTGGGAAACAATTAGGGAGCAGACAGGACAACACAGAGATTCACAGGGAACAGGATCACAACAAACACAGAAAACTCAAATCCTAACACAAATATTATAAAGGTGTAAGAGCAACTCAAATGAAAATATCCAAATAAATTTAGCCACCAGTTAATCTATAACACCGATCAGAGAGCGACAGACGCTGAGAGCATTAACCAGAACACACAGTGTTAGGGTCTCACACACACACACACACACACACACAGGCCGGTCTGTCAGGAACTCCCAGGCCTCTTTCTCTCCACATTTCGCTCCTGGGCTGTTGCATGATTAAGATAAGAAAAACTCCAGAGGACAAACTAATCTGGGTATTTCAATCTTATTTCTGAAAAGTCAAGAAAAGACTCACTTGTTATTTTTGCTGAAGGCAATAACTCAGGATTGTGCTTTTTGTGTTGATGGAGGAATGTGTAAATGGCTTTGCATTGTTCAAGATCCTTTCCTTCACTGAGGAGCTCAAATATTTGGAGAAAACCTCCAAGGAATCTTTAAAATAAGGTGCAGAACGGCCAGGTCCACTTTACTTGTGACCAGGATGAGTAAGGGGAAGGGTCGGGGTCAGAAGGTCAATCCTGAAGATATTCTTCACATTCCTGATTGTTAGAGNGGGAATGAGTTCTGGAACAGATGACCGGATCGTCTGTCGACGAGAGGCAACAGGTTAGTGAGTGGTTGAGAGTTTTTCCAGGAGTAAACGAACAAGGTCTTACGTGGAGTGGATGAGTGTGGTTGCTGGCAGAGCGCTGGAAAACAGGGCTTCGTTGGAGGGCGGACAGGTTAGTATATAGCTGAATGAGCAGAGTCCGACTAGGTCCAGTTGTAAAGAATCTCCATATGGGTTCGGGCACGGCCAGGTAAACCTGTGGTGTCACAAAGGGGGGCCCACTGGAGACGGACCGAAGACGGGGGAAGGCGAGCACACAAGGGTTGGCGTCCAGCTGGTACAACCAACGGCGTCGTGGGGAGACACGAGGGAGGAAACTCACGAACAACGGGCAGCTTCAGCTCACGCAGAATCCCGGGGCAGACGGCACACTCGGGGAACAACGAGGAGACAGCGGGTTCACCTGGAAAACAACAGGGCCTTTCTCAGGAACGAATGTTACCAAGGTAAGCAAACACTCAGGCGAAGAGAAGTTCATCCGCTGCTTATATACACCCAGATTGAGCCTTCCAAACGAGCTGCAGGTGCGTCTACGGGGTTGATCCCCATCTCTCCAGGGGCTCTGTACACTGGCGGCATCTGGTGGATGCCACGGGAAACAGCAGGTGCTCCAGGAAAATAACTGAAAACAAAAAACAAAACAGAAAAAACACAGACCCTGACATTCAGCTGTTTGCATGTTCATAGGGAACACCCTATGTGATTGTGAATACAGAAACAACATCATCTTATTATTTTAAATGATTATTATTTCACTTTCCAATAGTTTTTACATGAACTGTTCAAAAGGCCCATCCAGGAACAAGAGCTGTGAATTAGCTTGTGCTGTAAACACTATGAAGCAAACATGGGACTGCTGCTCTGTTCTGTTTGTCTGTGTCTACATGTGTCTGTCTCTATCAAATAAACTTAAATTAAATCAAATCAAATTAAATCAAATCAAATTAAATTAAATTAAATTGAATTAAATTAAATTAAATAAACTTGAGCCATTTGCCTTCTGAGTATGTGAGCCTGTTTTAACACATGGAATCAGAGCTAAGAGTTTGTCTTTGCTTCAGGTTTAATTACTCCAGTACACATTTTGTTGGATAACATTCATTTCTTCATTCATTCACCACGATAAGGTGGCAGCCCTCTCCTGGGGCTGCCACCTTATCGTGGTGGAGGGGTTTGAGTGTCCCAATGATCCTAGGAGCTATGCTGTCTGGNTGCATCCTCAGTGCACAAAGGAGCGTCAAAGCAGATCTTTCCCTCAGCAGCTGTTAGACTCTCCCAATGAACACAAACAAGTTTTTACATTTCTGCTGGTATTTCCACAGATTTATTCAGTTAAATTAAGTTTCTGCTGCACTTCTCTTCTGTTTGCACAGTTTAAAAATAGTCTGTTGTCTTTGATGCTCAAATACTCATGCACATTTTGTACATTTAAAAAAATTATTATTAAAATTTTCATTTCTTGGATCAGAAAACGCTCCTTCTGAATTCCATGAATGCTAATGCTAGTTAGCATAGATGCCAACGATGCCAGATAAATGGTTTTCCTGGAGTGCTGAGTTGTTTTTTCACTATTAGCATATTTAGCGGCACATACAGGAGATTGATTGACAGCACTAAGGCCCTCCTCCTGACTCTGATTGGTTGTTTTTGTTGCATTTATTCAGACACCACTGATAGGTCAGGGAGGAGATATATTTTTTGATAGATTATCTGCCTCATAAACTGCCACGACATGGTGACAGCTTTAACAAATACCAGTATGTAAAAAAAAAATTATTTTTTTATATCAAACTTCCATATTCCAGTTTTAGGCATGAAGAAAACACTCCACCTCCATTCAAACATCCTGATGTTTGCTGCATCTGTATTGCATGTGATTATGTGAAAAGATTATCTGTTTTTGTTCTTACACTTTGTTCGCTCTCAAAAGGTCAGAGGTCATTGCATGGCAGAGATGGGAGGGCTTTTTAGGCAACAATTAAGAATGCACATTCCTTCAAAAGAAGCTTTCAGAGCTGTAGTTCTTAAATAATGTCTAAAATCTATCACTGTTGGGAACAAAGGGGCCATTTAACAGTTGATAACTGACTGTGCATAATAAAGGATTATGTAGAACCAGATTTATTCATATCCAGATACTGAAAGGCCCGTTGATACCAGCAGGTGAAGTGTCCAAAGGCACGGCGACAGAGACAGACACAGTGAATACACACACACTGAAACAGAGAGAAATATGTTGCCTGTTCGTTTTAATTCAATGATTCATCCACATAAAATGTTGCAAAAGAAAATCCAAATAACCAAATTTCAAGATTGTAAATCATCATAAAACAAATTAAACCTCAATGACTGGAAAAACCGAATAAAGGAAACAAATCAGGAATCAAATGAAAATGTGCAGTTTGAATTTGAGACGAAGCCTGAGATGATGCTTGTTGCAGGTCCATCACAGATTCTTGGCACAAACAAAAGGCATGTTGGAGGTGCATGGCATGTCGTTCCAGTAGTCTCCTGTTGGCACGAGAAACAGCAACTTATATTAACCCCAGTATTGCCATGAATAAAGCAGGAAGTTTCTTTTTTTCCCACATTGAAATTAAAAAAGTTAAACTCCAGTAAATATTAATTTACCTGCATAGTTTATTTCCATGCAGTGCTGATTTCCTCCAGAGTTGTCTGGCTGGTTGGAATACCAGCGCTGATAGGTCAAATCTGACCCATCGCTCCACAGCCATGTTTTCTCCTGATGACAAACATCATCAAATATGTAAAACACACAATACTGATGCTCCAGGAACAAAGAATAACTTATTTAAGACTAATTATTGAACTCTGAGTGTCTGCAGGGCTTACAGATACGGCATCATAGCCTCCAATCCAGGTGTCACGAGAATAGCCGGTCGCTCTTTGAACCATTTCGCTGATGAAGGTGTGTTCCTCAGAGCTGTGGATCGACGCCAGATTTCCTCCAATAGAAATGCAGAATTTCTGGAGGGGAACAGTCAACACATTTCATGTAATATTTCAGAATAAATCAAAAGGTTTTCAATTCTCTTCAGTTTGAAAAATGTCAGTAAAGGATTAAAAGTAAACATTTCCATCTGACGTTAGATTTTGAGCAGGTCGTTTTGAATCTGAGTGACGTATTTATTTGATCACAAACATTTTTTCATTATCGATGGGAACCGTAACGTCAGATTGTCTTTCAGATTCCTCAGTTTTTCTTAAAAGCAAATGAAAGATTTTCTCTCCCATTGATTTTGTTTTTTTAGTTCCCCAGGATGTTATGTTTGATCATTTCTTTATAGTATTAAACTCATTTGAATAAATGTAAATTACTATGCAGATCACACTTAGTTCTTAGTTATTCATGATGACAGGATTTCTGCTGTTTGGAGCTTGTGGATACCTGGTTTATCCACAAATTTGTGACAGATTTGGCCGAGCCAGCAAACACTCAGACTGTGTTGTGGGACAGAGACGACATTTTAAATGCCCAAATAAAACAGTTTCAATCCGTGAGCTGCACCCTGGATTTGGTTGTCAGACTGTGGAGTTTATATGTTTTTCATTTTAACTTGTTTATGATGTTTTACCCTAATTTATTTTCTAAATTCAGTATCTAAAACACATAAGTCTAGATCTGTTGCATCGCTCCCATTCCAATTCTCAACTGTTAAAAGATGCAGAAACCAAATCATGAAACATTTCCGGTTTATTTCTTCCTGACAACATGCCTGAAGTTTAGGACCAGGATCAGGTTGCAGTCAGATGTCGTGTTGCTACATGGATTCATCAAACTGCTTTCCTCCGTCCTGTCGGAGTTTTACCTCAGCATCAGACCATTTCCTGTAGTTGTTGTAGAAAATGAAGCAGCGAGATCCAAACTGTGTCCAACCAGGAGGGCAAGGAGCAGGACACTCACCTGCAACAGAACCCAGATGTCAGAGAATATGTCAGAAATCAGTGTTGCTGCACTGCAATGACCAGAAAACAGCTTATTATTCCTAACAGAGACATTGGTTATGTTTCTGTTTCACTAAAAATCATGTTTCCTGTCATTTTTCAGCTCTTCTCTTCTGTGTTTTATCAATTCTTGAGGATTTTCCCTTCGTTTTGTTTTTTGCTTATTCAGAATTAGTTGTTTTTTTTTGTGGTGTTTTTTAAACTAAAGAACTGTTCTATGAATGTATTTTTGTGTTTTATGACGTCAAAGACTTTAATTTGGCTTGTTGTTGAAATCTGCCACACAAATAAACTGGACAGATTAAGTTCAGTTATGAATTAAAACAAATTTTACAATGGAAAGTAATATTTTCCCCTTTTCTGGTTGCTACCAATAATTTTCAATTTTCATAAACTGCTATAAATATATAATAAATGAACCTCTGTGATCTGGATTCTTCAAATTATCTTTAGGAAAATGATCAGATATGAAGTGAACATAAAAACTAAAGTTCAGGTTCTGGGAGGAAGGAGAAGCACCAACCTGCCTTCTCCTGGCCGTCACTTTGAGCAGGCGCCTGTGAAACAGAAACACAAAGTTGGAACCAGAAACCCGTTGGATCTCATGTCTCATTCTCGTCCAAAGTTTCTCCTCCTTCTGTCATTTTCTCCACATCTTAAAGTGTTAAAACTGAAATAATCACAGCTGATTTTACTCACAGCTCTAACAGTCAAGAGGCCGATGATGGAGCCGAGGAGGAACACCAACTGAAAGCCAGACGCCATCTGAGGAGAGACATTAAAGCTAAATAAAAACACGAATCCATCCTGAACATCAGAGACTGTCTGGCTGCTAAACAGCTTCAGTTCAACAGAAGAAGAAAAATATCATTACAAAATGAAGCTGCTGTCAGATGTTACCTTTGCTGCGTTAAATCCTGACAGACGATCCCAGTTTGGAGAACAGACCTTAAATAGCCAGTTGATGCTGGAATGCAGAACCCANCGGCGGCGGCCATCTTTACTAACTCCATCTAGAGACGGCGGCGGCCATCTTTACTAAACTCCATCCAGAGATGGCGGCGGCCATCTTTACTAAACTCCATCCAGAGACGGCGGCCATCTTTACTAACTCCATCCAGAGATGGCGGCGGCCATCTTTACTGCCGTAGGCAGAGCGGTGCTGATGATGTCTATGTTGTTCTTTGCTTTGGGATCTTAAATTGTTCACAGAATCTGACTGCGGTCATATTTAATCAGCAGTAAGAATGATTCTTTTTTGCCCACTTTAAATTGACATTTTTTTTAAATGTCAATTTAAAAAAAATCAGAATTGACCTTCAATACCTCCTACTTGAAATTAGACTTTGATTTATGACTTCAGAGTCAACAGTTGTTACTCTTCGCTGAGTGCACTGGCATTTTAACATAGATACTCATACATGTTTTTGTTCTGCAGTGTCATGTGTGTTGCACTTCTGCTTTTGTACATTGACTTCCAACAAACAGGTTTGACGTCTCCCTGGAACCAGCAATGTTTCCCATCAAGGCTCTTCAGAGATAATGGATGACGTCATGAATTTATTTGGTGCGGCTTGATCAGAACAAGATGTCTTTGAACATACACTATGTGCACCGATTTATCAACCAGTCGATAGCCGACTTATCTGCACTGAATTCCTTCATTTTGGGAGAACTGTGATTGGCCGATACTTACATGTGAAGCCGATTTTACTCACCGATCTTATCCACCTCATCCAAGGTCTAAAAATCAGCCTCTGGCCTCTTTTGCTTTCCTGTGAGAGACGCTTGACTGACAGACTGACCCACCAGGTCAAGTTTTCACCTTGACAATAGTCACCCCACTGTTACCAACTCAGCAACTTTCTTGTTATATTTAGCAACATTTCAGACAAAAAAGATAAATAAATTTGATATCTGCCAAAACCGCCAGAAAACCGAAAACACTCGGTGCAGCCCTGTGCACTACATTACCAAAAGCAATACCAGACCCTGCTATTGAATCCAGCTGGTCCAGTCACTGGTATGACTGTTTCTGTTGGTCGCTTTGTTTCGCCCATTTCTCCGTTTTAGATCAGTTCTCAAATTTCTTATCCAATTTAGTGTTAAATGCTGATGAGGTCGTTAGATTGGGAAATGTTATTATTCGTGGTGACACTGAAAGTCATTTCAGTGTCACCACTGACACTGAAATGTAGCATTTACTGCTATTTCAGACCTGACCTACGCAGCTAGCATGCTCAGCGGCATGTTGGCTGATAAGGACAAGATGAAAGCAAACATATTTAACATATAACATATAACATAACATATTAAAACTAAGGTTAAAAAAACTTCAGCATCATAAACTAAAGAATAACAATAAGAGACTAAATAAGGGCAAATTTACAACATGAAAACAACACCGTAGAATTATTAAAAATGCATACTAAAAAAAACATAATTAAAAAAAATCTAACGCATTTGCACACAGAAAACAGCATCAGACTATTTACAAGAAAGAGAAGAAGATTGTGCAAATATCTGCTGGGACGTCCAAACAATGCTGCTCAACCACTCTGCCCTAGGAAAGCTCAGAGTTCAATGAAATTACTAAAATCTCTTAATTAGTGTGATGTAAATGGATGCAAAGTTCTACCTGAAACTGTTAGATGATGGGGAAAGGTAAAAGTACATGAAGAGACCGTAGTCCAGAGTCGGTCCAGGAGGCCCGGCATCCTGCATGTTTTATTCTCTCCCTGGTTTTACACACCTGCATCAAATGATGGCTCATTGGAGGCCTAAGAGGAACACTGACCTGCTGAGGAGGTTGTTACAACCACTAGGGAGAGAACGGAAACATGCAGGATGCCGGGCCTCCAGGACCCACTTTGGACCCCTGATTTAAAGCGATTTTAGAGATAAAAAAAAACATTAATGTGTGAAAACTGAGCCTCATCCTCTGTCTGGGGTGGCTGGACTGTATGATTCACTGGGAGCTTCAGACTTTTGAAAGTTGAAAAACCAGATTTGCAGCAAACAGGAAGGAGAAAAATTTCACTGTCAGACTGTTTCCAGTCAAAACATGTTGGGAGTTTCTTCTCACAACATGTCTGCTCAGTGGGAATCAGATATTATGAATAGGTGACCTGCAGGGTTCACACACAAACTGTATCATGAAGCAGAAGCTGCTCTTTATTACATCACATGGATTACAGTTAGGAAGATATCCGGGGGAAATGGATTGGTTCGAATTCGTTTTGAAAATGGTTTATGCTGCTAAGTAGTTAGTTTGACCTGGAATTTAAGGATAAAGATCAAAAATCCCTGATTTCTACACAAGAAACACCAGAAATCTGCATGTTTTGTTCAAAGAGAAATAAAAGTCACCAAAAATCATCATGAACATGATTCCCTAATAATGACCAAAGTTTTATCTACCAGCAGAGCATCTGAAATCCTGTTTTCTAACTCAGTAAAGGCCTTAAGCTGAGCAGCAGCAACAGACCGGATATGCTGCCATCTCTAGAGACTGCTTCAAGAAAGACTGAACATTAACCATTTATGACGTTTAGATGGGATTAGGTCGAACGGCTTTTTCATTTAATCAGTTCACAGCTTAAAATGTATCAAAGGAAAATTAAAACTACATTTAAAGATTTGAATCCATTAGATTTTACATGGTGTATTTTCTACTCCGCTACATTTAAATAATGTGCTGCGCTGCACACTACATTCATGTTTTTATTTGTTAGTTTGAAAGTTATTACTGACTTATTTGAGTTAACCAGTTCAAAAAGTGACTTGTGTCCAAGTTTTGAAAATAGTTTCAGAAAATTGAAACAGTTTTCATTTGTGTTAAATAATAACTTTCAAAGATGTAATCATCGCTCTTCCTTATTTACCTGAAGGTCGTTTAATCTGACGCGCAGATTCACCAGTTCAGCTGTAAACTCCATCAATAAAAACCTGCAGCATTGTTCACTAAAATGGCTCAACGCTGCTGAAGTATTAAAGAAAGTTTAGTAAGCAATGATATTGCAGACCGGCGTTAACATGCAGCAAATACTTTTACTTTCAATACTTTCCGTATTTCAGAAGTAAGAGAACTTACTATTACTCAAGTAAAATCTCAGTACTTTTACTAGAGTACATTCTTGTCTCTTGTTTTTATTTATTTGAAGTTTGCATAAGTACTTTCTCCCCAACTAAACTGTTTATATTCAGTAACCTTAAATCTGAGGACGAGCCCCATGGAGGCCAGTCGTCACTGTTTCATGTTTTATTCCAGTAACAAGGAAACATTTTGTTTTTACAGGAACTCATGTCCAGAATGCCTTTACTTGACATGCAACATTTTTCTAAAGCAGCAAACAAACACATCGGTTAATATCTTTAAGTTCTTTTTTTATGGAAACCATTTAGTTTCCTTCAAGCAAGGTTCTGTTTGCAAGCTTCATGTTAATCTGGTTTTGAACAGAACACATCAGCTGATGCAGGGTTACTGTTACTGTCATGCTTCAGTTCTTCCCTGGATGTAAAATTGTGCTTTAAATATAAAGTCTCAGGAGAAATAAGACATTTGGAGCATTTGGAAAGAGTTAAAATGAACTATTGGTCCAGCAAGCTTGTTTTTCCTGCTGGATCAACAGGAAGCAGCTTCACAGCAGCCGTACCGTAACCATGCCAACAGCTCTGGAAAAAAAAACAAAAGAAACAGCTTTTCTCAAACGTGAAAAACAAAACTTAATTGTTGTGAATATGGCTTCCAGGCTCAGTCTCTCCTGGAAACCAGTCCTGTTTCTCAGTGCAGATTAATGAACAGGCCGTTTGGTTAAAGTTAAGGAAATCCTCTGGAGAATTTAATATGAAACAAACTGGTGAAGAGACAAACTTTGTGAATTTATCCTTTACAGCAAAGGAGAGTTTTCACACACACAGTTTCTCACTGCCCACAGTATGCAGTTTTGGAAAACAAAGATCACACACTCACACACACTTTCTTTTACACACTCATTCGCACCGGGAGCGATATCTGTCCAAGTATATGTCCTACTGCACCGAGATCAGAACACACTGGAAGATATGCTTATCAGGAAAACGACTCCAAACATGGCAACCAGTCAGGAAAACAACTCCAAACATGGCAACCAGTTCCAGAATGAACATGGTGACAACTGGGTCACAATAAAACTGGTCATCCAGATAATCTCCTGCTGACACACAGGACTTCATCTGGTGCTGATCCACTGGGTTTCACACAGTTCACCAGAGCGACCGACGTCAAAACTTCCACCACATCAACAAAATCCTTCTTTTTATAACCCAACCCTGATTTATACTTCTGAACAACTTAGTCTCTGACTTGTTTTGAGATCTCCTTTAGTTAGTGGGAGTAGAGGAGTGCATAACCGCACACAGGTGGACTTCATTTCACCCAGCTTGTGACTTCTGAAGGTCACCAGTATTTTTAAGAGCCTTCATAGCAAAAGGGGTGAATACATGCAGATGCACATTACATCAGGAGAAGATACCACAAGAACCTGTGCAGAAAGTGGGACCAGTACCCCACACACTGTGTTAATCAGCACAGTGGGTAAATCACATTTACACATAAAGATGAAGTAATCAGCAGCTGCATTCCCACTACAAATGTGCACAGATCTTTGTCTACATTATGCTAATCTTGAAAAAGCTTAATTTTGTGATTGATGTTTTTCCCTTAGGATGAAATTAAAATTACACATGAATGAGTCAGTCATGGCAGCACAGATGTAAAGAGTTACATGAGAAATATTCATAATTCAGCCATGGAGCTCAACAGCCATCAGCAACAAGCCCCACCTACTTGGGAGCGGCTCCGTATGCAGCATTTTGGGGAAATTATAGTCAACCGTTTTATAGAAGAGCTATGGATTCAACATGTTGGATGCTGAACATGTGAGAGCTCTGGTGGAGCCAGCTGCACTTTGTCCAACAAAAACAAAACAAACCATCATTCTTCTACTACTTCCTGTTGTCATCTTTGTGGTTTTCTCCAGTAGTAACATTCGGCTGTTGTTCTTGTGTGTCATTGCAGTTCTGCGACATAAATTGGCATATTTACATTACAAAAATGTAATGTGCAGTTTCATGGTTAATGAAAGCGCAGCTATAAGAGAGTGAGCTCAGAACTCGACCTGATGGAGTCTGGTGGAGTGATGAGCATCAGCTGATCGGACCGTAAAGTTGTGAGCTACTCTCCTCTCATATAAGCGACTCCAACCGTCGTCTACTTGTCCATGCAGACTCTTGGGCAGCTGGAATCCGTCTCAGTCCATCTAGCCAGTCCAACAAGGAGCAACACCAAGACGGCCATGATCACACTAAGACCTACGGACAATTTTAGAGAGAGCATTTGAAAGTCCAGCCCCAGAGAGCGACTGTCCTGCAAACTTAAGGACACCCGTGAAAATGGCCCCATTAGACTGCTGTCTAACATTTGTGCTGCTTTTGTGCAGCAAAAATTTTCCTTTGTGCCGCTATTATTTTAGAGATATTGAGAAAAGTTTCCAGAAGGTATGAAAGTTCAACCAACCCTCCCACCTTCTTCAAATCTAACAAAATTTCTGTTAATCAATTAGATTATTTTTGTGCTGGTTTGTGCAGCAAAAAATTTGTGCTGCTTTTGCTTTAAAGATATTTTTGAAAGTTAAAGAGTCAAAGGTCAGCAATAATACTAAAACTTTTTCTTCTCAAACAAAGAGGAGTTGAACTGACAAGAGCTAAATGATAGGAAACACGACTCAGCATGTCGTCTTGTAGTTCTGATAACTTTATCTGAGTCTCAGTGAGAATCAAAGGTCCCATCTTCTTCAGATGTTGCTCCTTATCTTCAACCTGTCAGTGAGTGAGAGACGCGTCTTCCAATCAAAGCTATAAAAGCTTAGAGGTCATGAAGAAAAAGTGTTTGCTGCTTTGATGCCTCATCAGAACAAGGTAAGAACCGACTTACTGACGATTTAGTTTGGATTATATGAGATCTGACTGTGAATAAAACGGAAATAAAGGATTAAAAACTGAAGAAAAATAACACTATAAAACAAATAGTTAATTAAAAAGTAAATATATTGTAATATTTTGAAACTGTCAGTGCTATGTGTCTGAGCTGAAAATGTTTTCTAAAGAGTAAATAAAGCTGCTGGTGTTTGCAGTGATGGGTTCATCAGCTCTGCTGCTCCTCCTGCTGATATTTGGGCTGAAGGAGCAAAAGGCAGGAGGTGAAGTGAGTAAAACACCAGAACCTGGATTTTACCTGCTGTTCATCTGAAACAACATCAGCCAAATGATTTATTCATCCACAGCCAGGAGGAGGAGGAGGAGGAGGAGGAAGTGAAGATGGAAGTCTAAAAGGACGAAGTGGAGATGAAGGAGGCCCTCCTCCTTCTCCACTTCCTTCTCCTCCAGAAGGAGGTGGAGATGGAGGAGGAAGTGGGGGAGGCCCTCTTTCTCCACCTCCTTCTTCATCTCCATCTCCATCTCCTCCACCTCCTTCACTTCCATCTTCACCTCCTCCTTCATCTCCACCTCCTCCTTCTTCACCTTTACCTCCTCCTCCTTCATCTCCACCTCCTCCACCGCCTTCACCTTCACCTCCTCCTTCTCCTTCTTCATCTCCACCTCCTTCTCTTCCTCCAACTCCTTCTCCTCCACCTCCTTCTCCTCCTCCACCTCGTTCTCCTCCTTCTTCACCTCCTCCTTCACCTTCACCTCCTCCTTCTTCACCTTCACCTCCTCCTCCTTCATCTCCTCCACCTCCTCCTTCTCCTCCACCTCCTTCTCCTCCTCCACCTCCTTCTCCTCCTCAACCTTCTTCTCTTTCATCTCCTCCTCCTCCACCTCCTTCACCTTCACCTCCTCCTTCTCCTTCTTCATCTCCACCTCCTTCTCTTCCTCCAACTCCTTCTCCTCCACCTCCATCTCCACCTCCTCCACCTCCTTCTCCTCCTCCACCTCCTTCTCCTCCTCCACCTCCTTCT
>NW_006800290.1:270126-285626 GCF_000485575.1 Poecilia formosa | reverse complement strand
TTTCCTTCAGTAAATATTCGATTATATGTACTTAAACTTCATGGGTGCCAATAATGGTGAGCAGGACTGTAGGTTTGGTGGTGAGGGGGGCTGACCAGCCCAGGTGGACACAGTTCATTGACACCATCTCTGTTAGATTTGAATAAAGTGGGCTGTAACTTCACTCAGGTTCTGATATAATCTCTATAAGGTCAGATGTCACATGGCGCCATGTGACCAGAAGTAAATCTGTGTCACATGCTGGGGAAATAATCTTTGATCTGAGCCTATGTGTCATTGTTTTGCTCAGTTTTAGCAAAAATATTATTACATTCAATATAAATCCATTTGTTTAGAAATGATTTCGTGATGCTGCCGTGTTGCATCATCACATTTCTTTTGAACATGTTCATCATCAGGACTGTTTTGCAACGTTTGCCCTCTTGGTTGGACGTGGTTCCAGGACCGCTGTTACCTGTTTGTTGGTACTGAACTGGACTGGGCCGAGGCTGAGGTATGGCACCCTTTATGTTGATGGGAGTTGGTTCCTGTTATGAGTCAGTCTGAGCTTTAATGCTCTGTTAGAGCTCAGCAGGGACTCGGATACTCAGGAACAAATATTTAAGCCTGTGTAGATGGATTTTTATCCTGGCATTTAAAGTTCAAACGGTGTTATATAAACTCTCTAATAACTATGAAGCCCTGGTAGTTTAAGCTGAGAAAATTAATAAAAATATCACCAAAGTATTACAAAAATGTTATAGGGCCTTCCTGGTTGATTTTTATAATGTGAATAGAAATATTTGTCTGGAGAGCTTCTGCACTTCCCTCATGCTTCAGTTTAATGCGATGAGGACAGAGCGCGAGAGCCCCCTAGTGGAGGATGGAGTCACTACCAATCGGTCCCAGAGCTGATCCCTCCGCTTCATTTCTTCACTTGTGCGCACAGTACCAAAAATTATACTGAAGTAAGAGTAGCACTACTTCGCCACATTTTTACTTCAGTAAGTAAAAAGTAGTCATCCAAGAAATTACTCAAGAGTAAAAAATTATTTGGTAAAAATAAAAAAGTCTACTAAGTACTGAGTAACTGATCAAATTATCAATCATTTAATATTTAAAAACTGCATCATCAGGTGGTCCAAAATATAAAGTTAAGTGGAATTTTTGGTATTTTAAAAACAAAAATGACAATAATTCATATAAGTAACAAAAAATAAAATCAGGCCAAATAAATAATTTTTCCAAATCAATTTCATATAAAAACTTATGAAACTTTAACAAAAACTGCAAATGTGAGTCTGTGTTCAGTGAATTTTTGGTTAAAACATGTTTGCTTTTCATTCAATGGGTAGAAAATCCAGAAATTTTACTGAAGAGTAAAAATACTTCATAATAAAATTACTCAATTGCATTTTTTCAACAAAGGTCAGAGTTCAGTAGTAACTAGTTAGTTAACGCAACTCTGGCTACGGACCATGTACTTGTAGCATATATATTCATGAAATATTCAAATTTAATTCTTCTTTGGATTAAATTGGGGCATTTTAAAGTTTATAACAAAGTAAACTTTTACATCTGCAATATTAGTGGTTCATATTTCAGTTTATTGGCGTGTATTTAAAGTATTCCACAAGAGTGACAGGGACTCAAACCTGACTAATAAAATCAAGTGTTTTCCTGTTTCTGTTTTGTTAATGTACATAAAGTTAATGCAGTTAAGCACATATTATTATCTACTGCAGTTAAGCCCCATATGATACTGAATATGTAAGTTTATAACGGTAATGCCTCAAAGCAAACGTGTTAGTGTAAAAACTTATTCTGCCACATTAAATGTAGCATGAGTCAATGACTTAACCTTATTCCATAAAAATATATAATTATAAGAATCAGAAATGAGTAATAACTAGCCTATAACAAAGCACAAGTATACACTTTAGCATTAAAATATAAGTTTAGTGCTTAATCTTGGACTTCTCTTCATACTTTCCAGTATAAACCAAGTTTACATCACTCTACTATTCTTAACTATATCAAATGTAGTTTATACAAAGTAAACTGCCTCATTTCTAGAATGAAGTATTTGTAGTACACATGAATGACTTTTCGCTAAGCGGACTGCAGATACACAGATCTCAAAATAAAATGACATAAACATCATCACATGAAAATTAATAACTTTTCAAAATGTTGCTAGTATTTTGTCTTCAATTCTTGATCTCAGTTGTTTCCATTTAGGAAGGCAAATGTCTCCGTTTTATTCTTTGCCATTGTCTGCATTGTTTCTATTGTTTTATGATTTCAACAGACTGAATCGTCCTTTGGTCTGTTGATGCACACGGTGCGTTGGTTCATCTGCATCTGATCTTCCTCTTCAGCAATACTGCATCAGCCATGGTGGAAACCTGGCCTCCATCCACAGCCAAGAGGAGTACGCTTTCATCAGGAACCTCATCTTCCATGTAGCAGGAAACAACAGAAGGGCCTGGGTTGGAGGATACGATGCAGTAGAAGTCAGGGCAGCTCTTACTCTGAAACAAAATCTAACATTCCCAGCCATGATTAGTGGTATTAGATGTGAGCTGGCCTGGAGCGTGTTAACAACGTGAAGCGTTTCCCTCAGGAAGGGACTTGGCAGTGGAGCGATGGCTCCAGGAACGACTTCACCATGTGGGGCTCCGGAGAACCAAACAACCTGAACACAGAGAACTGCATGGAGATCAACGTCAACGGTACGAGACAAAACTCCTCAGCATGCAGCTTTATACGCAATAAACTTCATTACATTTACTATGCTGCATTGCTTTTATTAAAAGCTTATTTTCACCCAACATAAAACCTGTTGGACTTAAAAGATTAGAACCAATGGAAGAAAAAAAGGAATTCTGACTTTTTAATAAGAATTTTGACTTCTGAGCTCAGAAGATTAATGTTAAAATTCTGTAAAAATGTCAGAATTATTTTTCCTTTTCAGTGGCCCTATTCCATATTTGTAGCATTTCCTGTTAGAAAAGAGAAATATGTGATAGTTTAATTTTTTTGTCCTGCTTCAGAACAAGACTGTGTCAGCGATGTCGTGTGCGACAGGAACAACGCCTTCATCTGCAAAAGACATCCGTAGCTGCGTCTCTGTTGGACTCCAAACGCGTCTCATCCGCATTTTGAGCCCTAATAATGTAACTTTTTGGAGACATTTCCTCCCACCTGATTTTACTGCAGTTTAAACACAAATAAACATATTATCTTCTCAGCAGACTGTTTCTATCATTTACTGCTGGGTTTAGAATGAGTTGCATCACAAACATCACATTTAAGCTTTTTTCAATCACACTTTCAAATTGAGATTCCCAAATAATCTTTTTATCTGATAAATTATACCTGAGAAGGAAAACTAATTTAAATTTTAAATGGTGGATTTATTTAGGCTGGTGTTTTCCTGCAGGAAGTAAGAAGCAATAAGATATTGAACTATTGAGCCAGGAAGTCTGAGGATAAATGGGCCTTGAATGGACACTAACCCACAGCATACCAACAGGTTTGTTACACTGGTTTAAAGACAACAAGGTGTCGGTTTTGGTGACTTCATCATGGACTCCTGATCCGTCTGACAGGCAGAGCTGGAAATGTGTGTGTGAGCAGTTTAAAGAAGTGTTGCCAAACACCAGAGGTGTGAATGCATCAATTTGAAGAAACTTAAAAAACGTCATTCTGAAAACATTTAACATGTAAATATTTTTGTTAATCCAAACTCATTCCACAGCGTGTTCCTGTATTATGTAATAATTGGTCACATTTCAGAACAAATCGGTTGATAAAATCATGTTAACATGTTTATTCTGAATATGTGACTCCTCAGGTTTCCTTCAGTCTCTAATAACATTTTGTTTGGCATTTTTAGCCATTATGAGCATCAAGTCTTACTGCACTTGCTCTTCTTTATGTATAGATATTATGTTAATATTGACAGGAAACAGTTTCCCTTCTAGATTCTTCTGATTTAAATATTTTCTTCTGCACATTTTCTTGCTGTGAACCATTTTTTATTTTTTTTTCTCATCAGTGACTCCAACAGTTGATTTAAATGAATCTGTCATCAGTGGTAAACTGTGCAGATCCAACTTACACAGATTTCATGATGTTTTCATGGCAGAGAAACGTTTCACATGAACAGTTTTCCTGCAGCAACAGGAAGCTGCAGATCAGGTCTGACAGGTGATTGTGTTGCAGATTTGTTTTTAAAATCCCATCTTCAAATTTTTAACTCTGATTCCTGGGTGAAAGCGTCAGTGGAGGTGATGTTTTCTGCAGCGTTATCTTTTCCTGAGATAACAATTAAACATAAAGAACATCATGACTCCAGATACATTTTGTTTTGTAATTTGTTTTAAACTTTTCTATATGGTTTAATTTGTTTTACTTTCGTGAAACCAGGTTGCTGTGAGTTGGAGATTTTCTTGCAAATGAGGTCTGGATCTCAATTTAACCAAAACCTGGTTAAATAAGAGAAATGAAGTAAATCAATAATAAAAACTTGAGTGATATAAATGTTGCGCATGAGGAGCTTCAGAAACCAAATAACCCGTTGGTTAATCTGCCCTGACAGACCAGAGCTGCTTTTCTGCAGAAACTGATGAGTCTGTAGCCTTGAAACTAGAGACACAACAATTAAGTTTTATTTTTCACAGATTTGAAAACATTTGTTTCATTCCTGACCGAGCCAGTACTTCCTTACTGCAGCCTAAAAGCCGAGTAGCTGTCGCCATGGTTACAGTTGGGCTGCTGTAAAAGTACTTCCTGTTGAAACAGACTTAGCTCTGATCCGACAAAAAAATAAAACATTTTAGCTTTTTTCCAAATCCTCTGAATATTCCTCCTCAGACTTTATATCTAAAACATCATTATGCATCCAGGAAAGAACTGAAATACGTCCTCCACAAGCCGTTGTATCCTGCATGTCGGAGGTTCAAAACCAGGTTAATATCATTCAGCCTGTCAGTATTTGGACTCTTTAGTTTGCAAACAGAACATTACTGTTGATAGAAGTTCACACATCAAGAACTAATTTATCTCCATAAACAAAGAACTTTAAGCCATCAGTAGATGTTTGTTTCCTGCTTTATAAAATATGTTGCATGTCAAGAAATGCTTCTTGACAGGAGTTCCTGTAACAGCAACATGCTTCCTCGTTACAGGAATAAAACATGAAATGTCATCCTGGGTTCTGCATTCCAGCATCAACTGGCTATTTAAGGTCTGTTCTCCAAACTGGGATCGTCTGTCAGGATTTAACGCAGCAAAGGTAACATCTGACAGCAGCTTCATTTTGTAATGATATTTTTCTTCTTCTGTTGAACTGAAGCTGTTTAGCAGCCAGACAGTCTCTGATGTTCAGGATGGATTGGTGTTTTTATTTAGCTTTAATGTCTCTCCTCAGATGGCGTCTGGCTTTCAGTTGGTGTTCCTCCTCGGCTCCATCATCGGCCTCTTGACTGTTAGAGCTGTGAGTAAAATCAACTGTGATTATTTCAGTTTTAACACTTTAAGATGTGGAGAAAATGACAGAAGGAGGAGAAACTTTGGACGAGAATGAGATCAGATCCAACGGGTTTCTGGTTCCGACTTTGTGTTTCTGTTTCACAGGCGTCGGCTCAAAGTGACGGCCAGGAGAAGGCAGGTTGGTGCTTCTCCTTCCTCCCAGAACCTGCAGTACTGGACTGAGCTTTACTTTTAAAATACATTTCAAAAACAAAAAGCAACAGAAAACAGCAAACAGAAAAGCAAAAAGTATGACTTTCCATCATTCAATTTGTGCTTTAAATTAAGGGGACCTCCTAAGGGGACACTTGAGTAAAAAAATGTAAAAACAAACTGTCCAGATACTGTCTGTTGCTCACCACATGTTAGTATCTGGTGTGCATGAGTTAGTATGGGGTGCACAGCAGACCGTATCAGGAAAGTTTGTTTTTTTTTTTTACTTGAATGTCTTTTTGGGGACTCCATAAGTTTGGTTCAAAAATTTGAAAAACATTTTCAGAAAACTCAAAAAAGTCTAACTCTGAGAAAAATGCTCCATGTCAAATGGAGAACTCAATATTTCTAAAAGAACAGGAGAGAGACAGGCAGAAAATGTCAGAAAACGTAAGTCTCTCATGAAAGCTGGACTTTGTTGAAAAAAAAAAGTTATGAGGAGATTAAACTAGACAAGATATGAATGATCATTTCTATGAAATAAACCCAAATATTTTAGCTCGGTAAAATATTTACTGAGACATAAAAACATTCCTTATGTCTCCGTCATAAGTAATAAAACGGTAAGCATTGTGATAACTGGCTATTGCAGAATACGAGCAACTAATTTCTACTCCCCTGACGTCTTCTTCTGTCTGTCACCATTCTGTTGCAGCTGACTGTCCTGCTCGCTGTCCGTCGGGTTGGACACAGTTTGGATCTCGCTGCTTCATTTTCTATTACCAGTCCAGGAAATGGTCTGATGCAGAGGTAGAGGACAAAACTCAGCTAGCTTACTGTTGGAGGAATAACAGATTCTTCTGGTGCTGAATGAGGAAGGAAACCAGTTTGGTGAATCGAATCAGCAGCTGCTTGCATGAATCAGGATGTTGTCACAAAAAAACATCCGACTTCAACCTCATACTGTTGCAAATCTTCAGATATGCTATCAGGAAGAACAGAAAAAACAAACCAGAAGCCTTTCATGGTTTGTAAATCTCAAGTTTACTGAGAACAATGGAACTGGAAACTTTGAGCACCAAATGAACCACAGTGGAGTTTTCCTAATACCCTGAGAAAAACACATTATCCCTCTTCCAGACTTTTAAAACTAATCTATCCAGAATAAATAATTACATATTACGCTTCTTTTATGCTTACATCCTAAAATAACAGCAAAATTTCAAATGATTCAGGCCTTCCTTTTTTATCAAACCAGCTGTGTAGATTAATTGCTAGTTTCTGAGAGTTTGTGATTATAAAGAGAACTTGGTATCATCTGCGTATGGATGTACATTTATGAATGACACAGTTAACAGAAAAATTCATGAAAAATATGTGATCAAACACAAAACCCTGGAGAACTCCAAAACTAAACGTGTGTAAGGAAGAATTATTGTTTACATCAGTTCAAACATTTTGGGGCCAAAACTGTGAAGTTCAAAGTGCGAATTGGCCACAAAACGTCCAGCATCAATGTAGGCTTTAAGTAGAAAGCATGGTGAGTTTGTGGTTTTACTGAAAACATCTTCATGAAAAAAGGCTTCATGAATGAGAGACAATTTATGTTGTACCAAACATTATTTTATGAAGATTTTATTTGCATATAAAAATTTTGGCCTAAAAAAACTTCTTGGCCCAAGAGCTCTTGCAGGCTCCATTATAGAAATGTGAGCAGAGTCCAAGTTTTTTCTAGAAAATCTCTGAGATTAGTTTGTGTGTTTTTTCTCCCACATGTTCTACTTTTGGAGCTCAAAAATTTCCAGTTTACTTTCTAGAAAATTTCAAAAATGAACCTCAAAATGTCTTAGTTTTCTGGCAGAAATGTACTTCCTTGCTCTTTTTTCTACCCCTATTACGCCATCATAGACAAAATCTATTTAGATATGTGTTCTTAACTTAATTTTTTTCACTCAACCACATCCGATCCTTTGCCTTTCAGAAATTCTGCATTTCTATTGGAGGGAACCTGGCATCGATCCACAGCTCTGATGAAAACACCTTTGTCAGTGACATGATCAACAGAGCCTCCGGTTCTCGTAATACCTGGATCGGAGGCCATGACGCCGTCGATGTAAGTCTTACAGACACTCAGAGTTTGGTGCAGATCCTGCAGTCAGTGAAAAATAAACTGGTCTTCATTGTTGTGTTGTCACTACATTTTGTTGAATTTTATATGCTGATCTTTGTTATCAGGAGAGAAGATGGCTGTGGAGCGATGGATCCAGCTTTGAGTATGCGCACTGGTACAGCAACCAGCCAGACAACTCTGGAGGAAATCAGCACTGCCTGGAAATAAACTATGGAGGTAAACAAATATTTACTTGCCTTTAAATTGTTTATTTAATCTCCTGTTTGCTGATAAAACTGGTGGATCATTCGTAAGTCAAACACTAAAATGACTGCTCATTTTTTCCCAAAAAATCCCCAAAACAGGAGACTACTGGAACGACATGCCGTGCACATACAGCAGGCCATTCGTTTGTTCCCGGGATCTCTGAGGCAGCCAAGAACATCTCAGGCTTCATCTGAGTTACTGTTCAAGTCAAATTCAGCTGTGCACTTTTAATTTGCTACTTCTGTTCATGAAATTAACTCAAAGTGATTTTTTTTCTTCTCATCTCTATAAAATTCTTCAAATATAAATTTGGTTATTGGGATCTTTTATGTTGGACAGATTATTTCTTTCCTTAAGGACTTTAAAATCTGAATAAAACTGAGTGGTATGATTTGCCTGGACCTCTTTTCTATGACTTTTGAATTTTTCTTGAGGATCAGGTGAAAAGCGAGATACTTAAAGATCTCTTGATGAATAACCCCGGTTTATTTCGCATGACTTCCTTTGTGGATCAGAAAATGGAGCAAAGTGAAGAGCTATACATCTTTCAGTGTATATTAGTAACGATGCAGCAGCTGCATTACGTCAAAGCCTTTAAAAGTCCCAGATGTTTTTGCAGCTGTTTTATGTCCTGACTGAAGGATGCTGCTGTGTTGCTGATGCATCGTCCACTTTAACTAAACAGATACTGTTTAGCCAAATAATACATTAATCTAATTTGTTTGTTGTTGTTTTAAAAAAAAAAAGACATGGTAGTTGGTGCTAAATAAAAGACTAATATGGAAATGCTCACCGTTTTTAAACAGAAAGCAGCAAATGTGTGTTAAAATGTCGCCCCCTGGTGGCTGATCTAAAGCATTACATAACTAACTCTAAAGGCTTGCAAACTGTCTTGCTTCCTTTGGTCCAATATTGATAATAACAATGTATTTACCGATAGGAAATTATACAAGCAATAGTCCACACAGTATGGAATTTACTATTTGAAACAAGATTAAAATTAGACTTTAAAAATGTGATAAAGGCCATATCTTAGTCTCTATTTTCTTATTGCACATTAAAAATGAAAAATTCTCTAAACATTCCTGAAATATAAAAACCAGACATTTTTAAGTATCTGTGTTAGATTACTATAAAACATAAAACTATAACTTCTAACAAGTATAACGTTACACTTAAAACTTTAATATCATCTGAAAGTAGTGAAAACAGCAGATTTCTGAACTTATAAGAACAATTCTGGAAACCCAAACTAAACACGGGTCGCATGTAACGTATTTCTGGGAACTCTGTAACTGACAGCCATCTTAGTATGCAGTTGCTATTTTTAAATGGAGTTAATTTTATAAATATTGTTTGAATTTCTGTCAGTAATAAATATTTCAGTTTTATTGTGTGATTATAAAAAGAGCAAAGAGACAGATAAATCCCCATGCTCCCTGGAATGATGCTAACTAGCCTAGCATGTTGAGCACAGCGTCGCTCACCTTTTTCACAGGGCGGGGAGGAGTTAGGCTGGGCTGGGTGGCTGGCTCTGCTGCTTACTCATCTGTTGTTCAGTTGGCACAGGATACAGGGACAAGTTAAATGTGTGAATATCTTGGTAAATGTTTTCCAACATTGATTAAATGCGGGTGAAATGGAGATTAACAGTATGAAGCTGAGCTAACTAAGCTAACAGGTTCATACTCAAACACTAGTTTATCCAGCTCTCTTGGAGAAAAACTGGGTTACAAATTTACAACCTTGTTTGTCTTCGTTTTCTTTTTTTTCTTTTGAAAACCTATTATTTTATTGGTAACAGTAATTTCTGAACACGCGCGATACTTCTTCTGTAGGGTGTAGCTTATAATCTTTGTGTATTACTGCCACCAATTGGACAGAAGTGTAAACACAAGTTTAACTCACCCCGTCTTCAAAACCCTTATTGAATATTAATCAATTAAATTCTCTGCTAACTTTGTGCTTTTTAAGTACTTTATAAGTGCTTTAACTACACATTCTGATTGATGCTTCCCTAATTTAGCAACCATTGTTACTGAAAGGCTTGTTGCCTTTTCCTTTCTCATGCATGTTTTCTACATTTTATCAAGCATGTTCAACCTCTCATTTCTTTACAGTGGGCATTTTTCTACAATATTTAAATCACTACTAAGACTTGTAAGCCCAATCCTCAACCTATTCATCCATATTTCCTCTTGCCTCCTCATTATATTAACCTCCTGCTGATGTCTTTGGATGTTGCTCCAATATTTCCATATATTTCATTACCTGTTCCTCCTGCAGCAAAAAACGCCCACAACATGATGCTGCCACCTCATACTTCATAGATAGGATGACACAAGCATCCGTTTCCTCTCCAAATGTAGCGATGGTCAGGGTTGCAACTACATATTATTCAGGTGGAAATCAGTGAGGTAAACAAAACTGTCCCATTTAAAGCTATTTAAATAGAACATAAAGTTCTATTTTTCTCAAATTGAAAGTGAAATTTCTCAAAATGTTTCAAAAAACCCCATTGATTGATAACTGCAGATCTGCAACAAGAATGCCAATAAATGTGTCTTTAAATCAGTAAAATGATAAGAGGAATGTGAAACAGCTGATTTGTCTTCATTTATTTTTAAGTGTAGTTTCAATTTAAAAAAAACTCTGTGTGTAACATGAGTGACGGGATGAGGGAGGAAGGAGGTACAGGCTGAAAATGTCCGACGTTTTCTAATTAGAAAAATAAAACGACATCAGTGACAGACTTGGTTACACCAGGATGATGAGTTCATTCCTACCGTTTCAATCAAAGACACAGTGGCTGAAAATGCACCAATGTGATCAGTCATGTACATCAGATCCACAGAGGAACACCTCAAAACATCGGTAGTGTTTGGAACAATTACAGATTCAAATAACATCTGAGGCTGGCAGCCAGCTGTGCTCTGTGCCTGCTGGGAAAACGATGAAGAAAACGGTAAAACACAACTTCTAATGATTAACCTGATTATAACGAGCATCTTGCACTGAAAGCAACTTCACTTTGAGTCGGGGTGAAAAGTGTCGTTAAGAAAACAGCTGGAAAGGTCAAACATACAACGATGAGGAAGGAGGCTTAATGCACACGTTATTCCCAACCGGAGCGGAGGCGACGTTCCTCCAGACTGATGCCGGAAGGTTCCGCTCCGCGTCTCCTCACATGCGATGCTTACGGCGCCAAGTAGATATCCAATAAGATTAACTCTTTAGGAATAAATGGGCTTGAGGTTCCTAAGGTCCCTTCAAGCACACACATCAAAGAATACAACCACATCTCACGCTATTCTTTAAGCAGGAAGCACAGCGGCTCTGCCCCCCACCGCCGCCGCCGCTCAGAGTCCGTCTAAGACACGGCGTCTCGGTTCCCTACGCGTAGACTCCCTCCGCTCGCCACCAGGTTGCGCAGCAGTTTGCAGCGGCCGGCCAGGTAGTCCTCCTCGTCAACATTGACCAGCAGTTTGATGGCCTCATGGCCCACGGCCTGCTTTAGGGAATCCGTGATAAAGACCCCTTTGAGCGCCTCCAGCAGCGAGCCGTTGATGTAGTCCCTCCAGAAGGCATCCAGGTAGGTGAGCTCCGAGAATTTGATGTCGCAGATGATGGAGCCCAAGTCTCTGGATTTCAGGATGGTGTTGGCCTGGTTGAAGCGCTCAAACTGCCGCTCCACCGCCTCCTGCTTGTTGGAGAAGATGTTCCCTTGGAGGGCCGACTCGTGCTGGCAGTACTCTGCGCGAACCCGAAGACGAATATCTGAAAAGGAACCGACATGAAAATGATCCCATCTCTGCACAGACATCAGTTTCCCCCAGTGCATTATAAGCCTGGCGGGCCTCCAGGTTTTCTTTCAGCAGACTAAGGCTTGCTAGTTTATTTGTTGTAATTTATCATGCGAATAATTGATTTATTGCTTCTTGAAACAGGCCATAGCATGATGAGTAAGTGAACACACTGGGAGGGTGAGGTCAGTCTTTTTTATTCCCTCTGTAACCACTGCCCGTCTTTGCTGCTCTACAATCTAACAACTTCAGCCAATAAAGTTGCTGGTGGACTGCCTTAGCACCCCGAGGCTGGCGATATTTCTGGGGAAACCCTGCATTGTTACTTCCTGTTGTCCTCTCCCTGTCACTGAGCTGAGCTCAACATAGAAGTCAGATTACGTCATTTCTTCTTCTGTTGTGTTACATACATATCATACCACTGATTCCACACATCAGGACTGGCTGGCCTTGCTCAGGTTTATACGCTTATGTCCTACATGGACATAAACGTTCCTTCTCACTAATATAAGAGATAATATCAGTGTTACATCCTCACTAATATAACGGTTCTAACAGCCGCCTCTGAGCTGTAATCCTTTTCATTCTCACCACAGGTTTGCTTTTCTTTGCAGTCAGCAGATGAATTACTCCTTTTCCGCTTGCGGTGCGGCGCCGGAGGGCTCGGCTTGGTTCGGGGAGAGCCCACATGTGATCCTGATGGGGAGCAGCATATGAACGGCTGTGAACCTATGAAGTGGAATCATGTTTAAAACTGTTAGGAAACCATCTCAGCATAAGTTAAAGAGCTCTTTGAAGGAAAATATTGCTGTTTGTTGTTATTAAGTTGGTGTTTCTGCCAGTGGACTGCTGTAAACTTGGCGGGCGGGACGTTTCCCACGCAGACCCACCTGTTCTTCTGTGGGCTACGGCGTCTTTACACTGCTCTGATCCTCTGGGTGAAATGTATCGCACAGACGTTTCCTCCAGGTACTTGTCAACAGGATCTGGGCACACTGGAAACAACTTAGTTAGTAGCTGATTTCTAATGCAAACCTCCAAACTAATAGAGAAGAACCCAAATGCACCAGCAATCATTGAATGTTCTTAAAGAGACAAAAAAAAAACCCTACAAAGGCTCAGAATCCAGTTCATCCTAAACTCTTGAATGTAAATCAAGTTTCCCGTCCCTAGATGGCAGCAGTGTTCAAATTAATCAACAGGCTGCCTGTTCACTGTAGAAGAGGAAGCAGCCTACACAGGTGTACAGAGGAGGTGGTTTGTGACAGTCCAAAGAAAAACAGCAGCAGAAGCAAGTAAAGCAAGTAATATTATGACTATTTTTGTCATTTAAAGAGAAAACTGTTAGTCTGGCCAAAACAGACCAGGTGAAAGCCTACATGACCCTCGAGGTTAGTGACTGCTAGGGCTGTAACGATTCCTCGAATGATTCGAGTACCTTGATTATTAAAATTCTTTGAGGAAAATGTATCTGCCTCAAAGCTTCGTTAAATTAAGTTTTATTATTTAGCGCACCGTGTTCCGCCCCGGTCATTATTTGTGGTGGGCAGCCTCTCACTTCCGCCTGAGAGTTGTTGCTACGTGCTAGCAGCATGACGGTGAAGTTTCCGACGTTTTACGGGACAAATGAGCATCGTTAGTTGCAATGGCTGTACAACAGCTTTTGTGACGTCGTTACGTTTCAGGGAGAGAGAGAGAGAAAGAGAGACAGAGGGAAAGAGAGAGACAGAGAAAGAGAGAGGCAGAGAAAAAGAGAGAGAGATCTAATTAATCGTAAAAATTTCTGAGATTCAAAAGTAAAAAATTTGCAAGAAAAAGTCAGAAATTTTGAGATTAATCACAGAAATGTTCTAGAAAAAAATCAGAAATTTCCCCAACAGCCTGAAAACGACGTCTTCTGTCGGGTGACCAGGGAGGATAAAATGGAGTTTCACAGGACGGCGGTTTAGAAAAGCCAAAGTTGAATAAAACCAAACCCTTCTGATTCAGCAGAACCCTTCCTGCAGTATTTTAGATCTGCTGGCCCTTTAAGAAGTTTCAGTTGTACAGACACCACACAGATTAATGTTTTATTCAGGAACAAGATGTTCAGGACTCTGGCAATGATGTGCAAGCGAAACAATGAGGCCCCACGGACGTTACTAATGTACATCCTGGATAAAAACAACCCCAAGACTCCACATGGAAGTACAGACTGCAAAGGGAACTGATTGGCCACAGAAGTTTGTTCCCAAGGTGCGTTTTCTCTCAATTTACTCAAACTTTTACGGGTTTATATTGTGCTTTTAATCTATTTGGTTGGATGGATTGTCAATGTAAAAATACAGTTAATATCAGCATAGCAGCGAAATTGTACTTATGGAAAATCCTATATTCAGGTTTAAAGTCACAGCTCGGTGTGTTTTCAGGACGATTTAGTATAGAATGAAATATGTTCAGTAAAACAGAAAATAATTTTCCATTTCTGACATGAATTTGATTTCATTTTATTCTACAACTTAAAAAATTGGAATTAATTGAACTGACTGGATACCTGGTTCGATTGTTTTCCATTAATAAAACCGTAAAAACAGGCAGAGCCAACAAATGGATGGATACAACAATACAGCCGCTTGAAAACGATGCAGGCTGAAACATGTTTGAATCACTTAGAGTTGTTTTGATATGGTGGCAGCCTTGTGTCCCAGCTGTACCTGAATGCATCAACGGAGATTCCTCCAACAGGATGTAAGGAGTTTGGGCTGACTGGAGGCTCCAGGTGGCTGGATTTGGACTTTAGCCGATTTTCCTCAGAGCTAACAAAGACGCCAGAAAAAGTTTTTTTCCCACCTAAGAAGTTTCACTGCAGGCTGAATGATTAAAACGGTTTCTAAATGGTTCCATCAGAACAACCAGTCTGCTATTCTATTTAAGGCCTAATGTTTTATTTTCTGCTTGGAAATCCCTTTATTCAGTTATTTTCTTCTCCTCCTCTGTATAAGTCGGAACATTATCGCCCCTGTGAGGTTGAAGTGAAAACTGCATCTCTTTTACTGGACAGCAATAGTTCAGTTGAACTAAAAATATAATGAGAAGATGTTCATGTTTGTCCGTGAGGGCCAAGAAGAGCCACAGCGGCCTTTGGATGACCCAGAGGTAAATGTTTGACCCTCTTCCTGTTGGGTTTCTAAGAAAACCACAATGCAGGGAGAAAGTTTGTCTACATGAATTACATGAGAAAGTACTAGAACTAGTTTGGTACTGGAGTAAGTTGGCTGCAGATCTTCTAAGTGGATCTGAACTGATTTTGATTGATTTGTTTCATTTCTTTCAGAGGTTTTATGAGAATCAACGTTTCTCTCTAGAGTATAAAACACTTTTATTGCTCTGATTTACCAGCAGTTTACAGGTTTCCGGTGAATAGCTGCGTTTACACTGATAATGTGTGCAAATCTTTGTCTATATTCTGCTAATGTTTGAAAAAAAAAAACTATTTTGCAATTATGGTGTTTCCATTAAATAGGAAATTAAATTAAAGTCATACATGAATGTAAACAGTTAAATAAAATATATTCATAGCTCAGCCAATCAGAGCGTCTTACGCAGGCGTTGGAGCAACAAGCCTGACGCACAATAATTCACAACTTTTTGTAAACTTTGTGGCTGCACAT
>NW_006800290.1:259908-269003 GCF_000485575.1 Poecilia formosa | reverse complement strand
ATAGCAGTTTTGCAAGATATATCTATTTAAATCTGTCTGAAAAACCACATCATCCTCCAGCAAAGGACTTATTATTAAAATGTCTTTTTTCAAAATTGCCGTGTTTCTAGTGAGCAAATTTATTTTCATAATTCAAGTTGTGCAGTTCTATGGTTAATGGAAATGCAGCTGCCGTTGAACAGAAACCGTAACTCACCAGTCTGCCGCTTCCTGAGGGTGACGTAAGGCAGGAGGTCGTGGCGGGTGATTATCCTCAGAAGCTGGAGAACGTGTCGAAAGTTCGTCTCGTCGCACCGTCCCTGGCGTTCCAACGCCAGCAGGAAGTCTCTGCCGCTCCTGATGCCGCCGCGCTCGTACTCGTCAATCACGTCGACAAACAGGAAGGACAGCACCCTGACGTCCCTGTGAGTTAGCTGGGCTCCGACTATGTCGAACATGCGATGGAGGGAGTACAGCCCATGGGAGTTGTCTACGGCCTCCTCAGGCCACGGCTCAAAGGCCCCGTCTTGTCTGGATGAGCCGGAGTTTGTGGAGCGAGCGGAAATGTTTCTGTTGGCCGTCTGGTCGCTGGGTGCCGCCACACTGCGGCAGCCTCGCCTGCCTAGCGATGCTCTGTGCTCCAGCGGCCCGCTGTTCGCCCGGCTCTGACTGGAGTCCACCCGCAGCTGGGAGTGAGCCGAGGAGTTCGGGGCCAGGTGAGCAGGAATACCGGCATTCGGGATTGGTTGTTGTTGTTGTGACGTCATCTCCAAGGTCGGTAGAGACGAGAGACGTTAGGATCCCACCAACTTCCACGGCGTTCCTCTGCTCCAACAGACGAGCTGATGAGACGAAAGCATAATGCAGGAAGAGTAAAACTACTTTTCACCAGGCTGAGCTGCTGCAAAGCTACGTCTTCATGCTCAGTTTCCGTTCTTTACTGAAACACCTTTTTATTGCGCAGTTGTTCATACTAATTAAATTATTAGGGCAATAAATCAATTAATAGTAGAACTGGACAATATTATTGAAAAACTTATAAGCGGTAAAATAAAACGTAAGGTCTTCATCTGTTTTCGTCCAGAATAGATTATGACACCTTTGTTTCCCTCAGATTCATTTTATTCAGTTAATATACAAAAAATAAAAATCACATTGTAAGAGGAAAACAGTCTGGAATTTATTTATATTGGTCACATTTTTTAAACACTTCCCACAGCCGCTGTATGCACCAGACTATTTCAATACCAAGTAAAGAAAAGTAAAGAAATTTTTTAAATGGAATAAGAATATATCTTACTTATATTGGGGTTTGGGGGGTTTTCACACATACATGCACATACTGAACAATATTTTTTATTTTGATTACCTTCCTCAGTTGCAAATTCCATAGTAATCTAATTTTAATCACTGTACAAAACATAACAGTATTGGCCAACGGACATTTTTTAGTTAGTGCTGGGACTGAATTAAAATTAAATCTAGATAATTTCAGTGTGTAATTAATTGTATTTTAATAATTTCCAGCATTCCTTTAGATAATTTTTAAAGTAAAATTTAACTCCCAGTGTGCTGAGAGAAGCCACACTTTGAAAGCCATCGCAATAACGGATGTTTCTTTTGCGTCAGATTTACGGGTGTACCAGAAATGAACAAATACAAAGGTTCCGGCGGGAACCAATGTTTATTTCCATCTGGTTGCAGTTTGTATTTCAACATGAGGAGAGTAAGGGGCTGGTCATGTGACGGGGATGAATGCAGAGCAGGACTGTTGGGTGTTTAACTGGAACAGAGAAGCAATGTCAGCGATGTTGCCATGTTTTCACCATGTGTACAGAAGTTAATATAATATTGGAAGATATCGGGTAGCAGCTATAACAGCAATAATGGCTCAAATTTCTATATCACAGAATTCATAGATTGATCAGTATTATATATTCTATGTTTTCCAATTTTTCCTATTTTAAAATCTCTTGATCTTTTTTTTTTTTTTTCTTTGAGTGAATCTGCATGATCACACTTTCCTTTGACTTGCTGCTGGTACACCTGAATTTCCCCATTGTGTTCTTCAATGTTCAATGAAGAACATTTCTACTGTATTCTTTTCTAAAATATATATAAACAGCTGCAAGGGTGAAGCTAAATGATTCAACATGCCTTCTTACGTGGGAAAATAAAAATTGATATGTCAGGTAAAATAGATTTACATGATAATTTATATCAGTGTACAGAAATGGTCATATAACTTAATATATGTGAATAAATGGGGTATTTAGCTGTGACGAACCTCTGAGCTGAACACATGTGATGGGCTGTGGCTGTTTGTTGACGCTGCTAACGACAACATTTCATTTCTGTTAGCTGACAGCGACAGATAAACTACCTCCAGGCAATAAAACGAACAATCCACACGCAAACGTCTCCTGCAGGTGACAGTTTTACTTTACCTCGAGTGTTTTGGGATGATCCAGATGAGCCTTAGACAGCAGGAGTCCGCGTTGGATAAACAACATGAAGCTAGCTGCCCCTGAGCTGTTAGCAGCTTAGCTTCTTCTCCAATAAAAACCGTCAGCTCCGTTCTGCGGCTGCGCTGCGGTTCACTGAAACCGGCCAAACCATAGCTTAAAAGCGGACCGCGGGGCAAACAGCGTCCTGCAGAACAGGACACAAAGGTAATGCACTTGTTTTGGTCCGGCTATCGACATCACAGGTAAATTGAGCTAAAAAATTTTCGGTGTTGAGGTAAAATGAAAGAACTTCCTGGTCGCACAGCGGTTGACTTCCGGGTTTCAAATTCAGTTTTTTTTTTTCACTTGACCGAATAAATAATAAAAACAACCTTTAGAATTTGACACAAACAAAAAATTGGAAATACAAAAACACAATTGTTCAATATTAAATTAAAAAAATTTTAACTGTAGTTTTAATTACTGTAAAATTATCTTACAGATATCTTGTTTTTGCATTTTTTGACACTTATTTTTTTTTGGGATGAAAAAAAATGTTGTATCAGACAAATAATGCAATTTTAAAATAATGACTTCATTTATTAATGAAAACTAACTTTCCAAACCAAGCTAGCCCTATCTCAGCTTAATAAGTCATAAAACCACAGTTTTTGGAAAGTTGAGTTCATTTTCACTGAATGTGGCTACTAGATGAGTAGAATCAAGAAATCACTTAAATAGAAAGAGCCTGAAAGATGTCAAAAAGGTACAAATCACCACCCCAGTGGGAGGAAAATGAGGAATGGATGGGAAGCAATGTAACTGATATCTGCCAGTCATAGAGCTATTCCTAAAGCTTTGGGATTCAAATGGCCACAGTGATAAAGTAGCTGGAACGGAAGTGAATCGTCTCAGCAGAGGTCAACCAACCAAAATTACTTCAATAACTCATCAATGACTCATCCAGGAGGTCACTGAGGAACCCTATAGGCCTCACTTGCCTCAGTTAAGGTCACGGTTTATGAATTAATTACTAACTACTAAGACATTTTATCAAAGAAAAATCTTAAAAATCTACAACTTTTGAGGGGGGAAATTTTCTGGACTTATGACACAAAAACTGAACTTTCGGAACCGTTTCCATCCTATTACATTTGGTGCAAAACTAACACAGCTTCTCAAAGAGTATAAAACAAATAGGTAAACATGAAACATGAACAGTCAAAGTCAGGCCTTAAATCTGATTGGTGTGCCTGAACTCCATTAAATATCAAGTCATTTCAAATAGAAACCTGATGGCCTTTGGCAGTAAACTGAAAATGGGTTTTCATTTTTCAATAGGATCATGACTCACAGCAACAGATACTGCTGCTAAAGATACATAAAATGTGTTGGGGCAAGCACTTCTAAAGTCTGCAGGACACTGGCCCTAAAGATCTGGAGTTTGATCTCTGATCTAGGGAGAATGGTCAATGATCCCTGTATTCGCTCCAACCCTATGAAATGATGCGGGAGGAGACTAAGCACAGTTCTTTTGGTAAAATTGGGTTTTACAAAGTGTTAACAGCTGGGGTGACAATAATTGTGTGTGGAGATTTTGTTTAAATATTTAATCACGCGTCTTTATCAGCGGTGCTAATAACTGTGGGTGATGTTTTATGTCAGTATAATGTCTAAATATAGAATATCATTTTGTCGGAAACTTAATCAGCTCTACACCTTTTATTTAATTCATTTCATCATGTTAATGACCATAGCTGTCAGTTGGTGCATGCTGGTTCTCACCTTCTCTTTCTTGGACAAATAATTTTCCAGATGTCTGAAACAATCAGCATTACCTTCAGAGTTTTTCCTATGTTTATCTCTGTTCTTCCTGTAGACCCTCGGTCTGTTGCCTGGACAGAAGTCACTTTTTCTGACCTTCTTGATATGAAGCAGCTGTCTGGAAGTCTCCATCTCACTGCCCATACAGATACATTTATATCGACTTCTGCAGATCCCCGTAAAGCTCCGTGGGGGACGGAGAGACGTCATCTCAACAGGACAGTTCTGGAGCTTGCTGGACTCTTTTGGACATCATAAACTGAACCTCTTATCTTGAATCTAGATTATCCGTTAAACTGTTCTTTCAGATGGAGTGTTTGTGGATGTGTGGCCATTTTGACACAAAGCAATGCTAATAACAGACATTTCTTTGTAGATAATTCCTAGCAAAAAAGGACAATAACTTAAAATGCATCAGTCCTTCTGTTTTGTCAATGAGTTAGCCAATTAGCTGGACTAAGGACATTTTTTGCCACTTCACCTGTGATCATGAAATTAAGTTTGAAGGTGGAGACAATACTGACTTCGATTATGTTCCACCTATTTACAATTTTTAAGAAATTTACATTATTTTACACACCTGGTTTAAATGAATAGGTCATGGGAAGGGAACTATCTGCAAGACCCTTCAAAATCATTGGGATTAGGGTCATTACCTCGATTCTGCCAAGCCTGAAAAAACCTAGTGTCATGTTATTTTTTGACATTATATTAATATGATAATCCAAACGATTATAGCAATGATTTTATTGAAAAGTCTTTTCAAATGCACTTTGATTTCATACTGCTGTCAGAAGACAATGTTTGTAAAGAAAAAGTGTAAACATGTCTTCAGGAATGGACTTTGATGACATTTGAAGTGAAGTGTTGTGAAGGGAAATGCCACCAGAGCTCTTTACTCAACACCTTTCATGAACTCCAGGAACTCTGCCAGAGACAAAAAACACAGAATCTGTTAACACAGAATGAATAAATCCCAGTTTATGCAAAGCTCTTTTATAAATGGACTTTATCAACTTCCAGTTCAAGCTTTATTCCTTTTTCGGTAACTTTAGCTGTGACCCGACATTGGACTCCGATGTTCCAGAGGGTTAGAGACTACAACTCTCCAAGAATAGCTGCAATCTGCAAATATCTGAGATCACCTCTAAGATGTATAACTTCCTGTTTTAATAGTTAATAAACCAATTACACCTTAATATGCATGAATACATACAGTGGAAACGTCTTGGCACTAACATCAACTGTCCTCTTTATATCTATTCTTGGAGGTTCAGCCAAGCAGGGAACTAAATGTCATTCCTGGATTTTCCTCTTTGCAAACATCAGCCAACAGCATGTTAACTTAGGTATTTCTGCACTGTCTTTTGAGTATTTAAGTTATGTGCTATGAAAAAAATCTGCAAATATTTTGAGATGCACAGAAAAATCTGTGAATAGGCAAAGGTCCAATCAGAAATGTTTTTTATCCCAATAAGGACTATTGCTTTGAGTGACACAGACCACTACATCACAACCTCAGTCATCCCGGACAAAGGATGCAATATTAAATACAGTTTAGTTATCAATAATTTTCTTTTTCATAACTTAGAGTTGTGAGAAAAAGATCAGTACCATCATAATCAATCTTCCCGTCATTGTTTTTGTCTCCGTCTTTCATCAGCTCCTCAATGTCGTCTTCCGTGATGGGTTCTCCGGTGGACTCCAGCATGCTCTTCAGTTCTTCTAAGTCGATGTAGCCATCCCCGTTCCTTAACAAAAGGAAATCACTGCTTTAAAGTTGACTTAAGGATGAGTCAATCTTCTAATCTATTTCTTTGCCTCTCCCTAGAAGAGAATGACCATTTAAATAAAACCTACTTGTCAAACATGCGGAAAAGTTCAGCTAACTCTTCTTCTGATTTTCCTTTGCTCTCCTCCTTCATGCATCGGACCATCATAACCAAGAATTCATCAAAGTCTACTGTGCCGCTCCCTGTGAACATAAAGCCTGGTGTTATAAAACTACTTACATCTTGGTAGTATCCCTAAGCTCTTCTACCTTTAAATCATCCAATAAAACAGAAAAGGTATTTCTACTTAAAATGAGGTCAAAGGACAGGCAACAAAATGGCAACGTACCATCCTCATCCACCTCATCAATCATCTCCTGTAACTCCTCAGGAGTTGGATTCTGTCCGAGCATTCTCATCACCTTCCCCAACTCTTTTGTGCTGATGCAGCCATCTTCTGCATCCTGAATGAAGACGTCAAAGGCAGCCTTGAATTCTAGAAGAAACACAGCATTGCATGTTTGAGGACCAGAAACTTTCTGGTGAGGTGTGGGAACAAGCCATGGCAAAAAAAAACAAAAAGAAAAGAAAAGAAATGCATTGACAACTACAAATACACCGCAAACAAATCAACCAAAAGTTACCTTCTGCTCCAATGTTCACAAGCCTTCTGAACCGATTTGAAGGGAGAACCAGAGCTTTTGGGTCACATTTTGGCTGTTCATGAGACCAGTTACATACCAGTCTTCACCACATGAAATGGGATGGCATCTCTTGTACTTATTATTCCAATATCAAGTTTCTATGGGCTTTGTGTCACCCAAAAGTGAACTTAGCAAACCATATTGTGACTGGACAAAACTTTCTGGAGATTCAAGGACCGACCTTTCAAATGGTTTTACAAAGGAAAAGCTTCAAACAGAGAAAGGGTTAGATGTGTGAAACATTTGTTGTCATTAAAGACTGGTAAGTCTTTAATGTACCAGTCATTAAAGACTTGTAAGTCATTAAAGACTTGTAAGTCATTGAATACCTGTAAGTCTTTAATGACTTACAGGGACCACAGAGACCAGTTGGTCTCTGTGGTCCCTGATAAACCCAGAGATACTGTCCAGCTCCTCCAGTAATGTTCCCAGACTAGAGGGGTGTATCACCATGATTGACATGATTGAATTTAGTCCTTTACCATTAGCTTCTGCTAAATACCATGTTGGTATAGCTCTTTAGTGGAACTAATGTTTATGATTAGTGCTTTAGGGTTAGCACAGCTAACATTTTAGCTAGCATTGCTCACCGCTGATAGTTTTATTTCCATAGGCCTTAAAAAATAATATTTGTTCAAATTTACTAACTCAAAGTCAAAGCAGAGCACAAACCTGAATATTTGAAATGCTGTAGGGGGCGCTACACATCTAATGTACTTTTTCACTCAGTCATTTCACCTTAAAGACACAGAGCTCTGCGAAGAGCCAGCAGTTCAGCAAAACGTAAAAGTTTTCAGTTTTTCTGCTAAGTGTGGCTAAAGTCACAGACGGATGACCCCGATTGAAACACAGGCTTCCTGCCCTGAGTGGGCGGGGCCAAAATGTTGGCTCGGTGATGGCGGAGGATCCTCTTTACACCAAACATGGCCGACCTTAGAGCTGACTCCGTTAGCTTTCAGATTACTGTTAGAAGACTCAATACATGTGATACTTTTTAATCTCTGTTCAGAAACCTGCGTAGTTTAGAGATATTATTAGTATCAAACACAAAACAGTTAATGGAGACAAACATCATGATAAATAAAATCAGTATTTTAAGTCTGTTTTAGTCTGGCAGTTGCAGTTTCCTCACCATTTTTCTGCTCCTCTGTCAGGTTCTCTACCTGCAGATGAGAAACAGTTATTTTCCTTCTGTGTGACTGTTTATCCACCTCTTCACACTGCAGTAGGACCTCAGTTCTCTTGGTGACAATATTCTTAGTTTAGCTGCGCTGTAAGGCGACACGCGCTGCTTCAGCCGCTGCTATTCTTGTGAGGTTTTTGGAGCTCAAGTGGCGATCTGTTCCTCACCAGCTGTTCATTGTTCTGATGTCAGTCACAGAAACCAGACCTCAGGCCTCTCGCGCCTCTATCTGCTCTGTAGGCGTCTATTTCTGATTGCATTCACAATAAAATTTACATTTTGAGCTGTTAGAAAATGGTTGATGCAATAAAATAAAAATTGAAGTTCATTGTTTGAGATGTTTGACCTTAGCGTAGCTGGTTGGAAGCAGATTTAATTTGTAGCTATTAATTTCAAATTGACAGGAATTCCCAACAAATCTCTAAATAAATATTAACTGAAACATAACTTCTTTTACCCCATGAAGGAGAACAAATTAGCAGATCATACCACCGATTATCAGAACTCACCGCTGCTTTATACACGTCATCCATGACTGCTGGTCGGTTCTGGACTCGGCCACACTGCTACCTTCAGAACCAGGACAAGCTCTGGCAGGAATATGTTGCTCTGTCTGCTATGTTGGCTCATGTGGCATCTAAAAAAGGTTCTGGCCCAACTTTCATTATCCTATGATAGTGGAGGGCGGGAGGAGTGACAATGAAGAAGAGAGGCCATCTATAAATGGAAGATAAGAGAAGAAACCTAAAAATAGATAAACACTGTGTGCATGCAGCCTTATGGTGGATGTATTACATCAGGAGGCTCATTCTGACATATGAAATTATGATTTTTACAGAAAAGAGACACAATGAAACAAAAGGCCGTACAAATTAGTTCTGAATCAGTAGTACAATCTACGGAATGAAAGCAAAATTAAATCTAGTTTGTGGCAAAGTGCTAATGTTTCAACTCTTACGGTACAGTTAGCAAGAAGGTGACACAGCCAAACGAAACATCTGGCAAAGTGTAGTATGACAAGAAAAAGAGATAGAACCTTGTTCCATCCTGACTGTGAAGTACGGGAGTGGCAGCATCATGTCGTGGGCTGTGTTGCTGCAGGAGGAACTGGTAATGAAATAACATCATGTGGAAATGTTGGAGCAACATCTAAAGACATCAGCAGGAAGGTAAAGCTGCAGATGGA
>NW_006800290.1:241823-251439 GCF_000485575.1 Poecilia formosa | reverse complement strand
CGAGTGTACCAGAAACGAACAAATACAAAGGTTCCAGCAGGAACCAATGTTTATTTCCATCTGGTAGCGGTTTGTATTTCAACATAAGGAGAGTAAGGGGCTGGTCATGTGACAGGGATGAATGCAGAGCAGGACTGTTAGGTGTTTAACTGGAACAGAGAAGCAATGTCAGCGATGTTGCCATGTTTTCACCATGTGTACAGAAGTTAATATAATATTGGAAGATATCGGGTAGCAGCTATAACAGCAATAATGGCTCAAATTTCTATATCACAGAATTCATAGATTGATCAGTATTATATATTCTATGTTTTCCAATTTTTCCTATTTTAAAATCTCTTGATCTTTTTTTTTTTTTTTCTTTGAGTGAATCTGCATGATCACACTTTCCTTTGACTTGCTGCTGGTACACCTGAATTTCCCCATTGTGTTCTTCAATGTTCAATGAAGAACATTTCTACTGTATTCTTTTCTAAAATATATATAAACAGCTGCAAGGGTGAAGCTAAATGATTCAACATGCCTTCTTACGTGGGAAAATAAAAATTGATATGTCAGGTAAAATAGATTTACATGATAATTTATATCAGTGTACAGAAATGGTCATATAACTTAATATATGTGAATAAATGGGGTATTTAGCTGTGACGAACCTCTGAGCTGAACACATGTGATGGGCTGTGGCTGTTTGTTGACGCTGCTAACGACAACATTTCATTTCTGTTAGCTGACAGCGACAGATAAACTACCTCCAGGCAATAAAACGAACAATCCACACGCAAACGTCTCCTGCAGGTGACAGTTTTACTTTACCTCGAGTGTTTTGGGATGATCCAGATGAGCCTTAGACAGCAGGAGTCCGCGTTGGATAAACAACATGAAGCTAGCTGCCCCTGAGCTGTTAGCAGCTTAGCTTCTTCTCCAATAAAAACCGTCAGCTCCGTTCTGCGGCTGCGCTGCCGTTCACTGAAACCGGCCAAACCATAGCTTAAAAGCGGACCGCGGGGCAAACAGCGTCCTGCAGAACAGGACACAAAGGTAATGCACTTGTTTTGGTCCGGCTATCGACATCACAGGTAAATTGAGCTAAAAAATTTTCGGTGTTGAGGTAAAATGAAAGAACTTCCTGGTCGCACAGCGGTTGACTTCCGGGTTTCAAATTCAGTTTTTTTTTTTCACTTGACCGAATAAATAATAAAAACAACCTTTAGAATTTGACACAAACAAAAAATTGGAAATACAAAAACACAATTGTTCAATATTAAATTAAAAAAATTTTAACTGTAGTTTTAATTACTGTAAAATTATCTTACAGATATCTTGTTTTTGCATTTTTTGACACTTATTTTTTTTTGGGATGAAAAAAAATGTTGTATCAGACAAATAATGCAATTTTAAAATAATGACTTCATTTATTAATGAAAACTAACTTTCCAAACCAAGCTAGCCCTATCTCAGCTTAATAAGTCATAAAACCACGGTTTTTGGAAAGTTGAGTTCATTTTCACTGAATGTGGCTACTAGATGAGTAGAATCAAGAAATCACTTAAATAGAAAGAGCCTGAAAGATGTCAAAAAGCTACAAATCACCACCCCAGTGGGAGGAAAATGAGGAATGGATGGGAAGCAATATAACTGACATCTGCCAGTCATAGAGCTATTCCTAAAGCTTTGGGATTCAAATGGCCACAGTGATAAAGTAGCTGGAACGGAAGTGAATCGTCTCAGCAGAGGTCAACCAACCAAAATTACTTCAATAACTCATCAATGACTCATCCAGGAGGTCACTGAGGAACCCTATAGGCCTCACTTGCCTCAGTTAAGGTCACGGTTTATGAATTAATTACTAACTACTAAGACATTTTATCAAAGAAAAATCTTAAAAATCTACAACTTTTGAGGGGGGAAATTTTCTGGACTTATGACACAAAAACTGAACTTTCGGAACCGTTTCCATCCTATTACATTTGGTGCAAAACTAACACAGCTTCTCAAAGAGTATAAAACAAATAGGTAAACATGAAACATGAACAGTCAAAGTCAGGCCTTAAATCTGATTGGTGTGCCTGAACTCCATTAAATATCAAGTCATTTCAAATAGAAACCTGATGGCCTTTGGCAGTAAACTGAAAATGGGTTTTCATTTTTCAATAGGATCATGACTCACAGCAACAGATACTGCTGCTAAAGATACATAAAATGTGTTGGGGCAAGCACTTCTAAAGTCTGCAGGACACTGGCCCTAAAGATCTGGAGTTTGATCTCTGATCTAGGGAGAATGGTCAATGATCCCTGTATTCGCTCCAACCCTATGAAATGATGCGGGAGGAGACTAAGCACAGTTCTTTTGGTAAAATTGGGTTTTACAAAGTGTTAACAGCTGGGGTGACAATAATTGTGTGTGGAGATTTTGTTTAAATATTTAATCACGCGTCTTTATCAGCGGTGCTAATAACTGTGGGTGATGTTTTATGTCAGTATAATGTCTAAATATAGAATATCATTTTGTCGGAAACTTAATCAGCTCTACACCTTTTATTTAATTCATTTCATCATGTTAATGACCATAGCTGTCAGTTGGTGTATGCTGGTTCTCACCTTCTCTTTCTTGGACAAATAATTTTCCAGATGTCTGAAACAATCAGCATTACCTTCAGAGTTTTTCCTATGTTTATCTCTGTTCTTCCTGTAGACCCTCGGTCTGTTGCCTGGACAGAAGTCACTTTTTCTGACCTTCTTGATATGAAGCAGCTGTCTGGAAGTCTCCATCTCACTGCCCATACAGATACATTTATATCGACTTCTGCAGATCCCCGTAAAGCTCCGTGGGGGACGGAGAGACGTCATCTCAACAGGACAGTTCTGGAGCTTGCTGGACTCTTTTGGACATCATAAACTGAACCTCTTATCTTGAATCTAGATTATCCGTTAAACTGTTCTTTCAGATGGAGTGTTTGTGGATGTGTGGCCATTTTGACACAAAGCAATGCTAATAACAGACATTTCTTTGTAGATAATTCCTAGCAAAAAAGGACAATAACTTAAAATGCATCAGTCCTTCTGTTTTGTCAATGAGTTAGCCAATTAGCTGGACTAAGGACATTTTTTGCCACTTCACCTGTGATCATGAAATTAAGTTTGAAGGTGGAGACAATACTGACTTCGATTATGTTCCACCTATTTACAATTTTTAAGAAATTTACATTATTTTACACACCTGGTTTAAATGAATAGGTCATGGGAAGGGAACTATCTGCAAGACCCTTCAAAATCATTGGGATTAGGGTCATTACCTCGATTCTGCCAAGCCTGAAAAAACCTAGTGTCATGTTATTTTTTGACATTATATTAATATGATAATCCAAACGATTATAGCAATGATTTTATTGAAAAGTCTTTTCAAATGCACTTTGATTTCATACTGCTGTCAGAAGACAATGTTTGTAAAGAAAAAGTGTAAACATGTCTTCAGGAATGGACTTTGATGACATTTGAAGTGAAGTGTTGTGAAGGGAAATGCCACCAGAGCTCTTTACTCAACACCTTTCATGAACTCCAGGAACTCTGCCAGAGACAAAAAACACAGAATCTGTTAACACAGAATGAATAAATCCCAGTTTATGCAAAGCTCTTTTATAAATGGACTTTATCAACTTCCAGTTCAAGCTTTATTCCTTTTTCGGTAACTTTAGCTGTGACCCGACATTGGACTCCGATGTTCCAGAGGGTTAGAGACTACAACTCTCCAAGAATAGCTGCAATCTGCAAATATCTGAGATCACCTCTAAGATGTATAACTTCCTGTTTTAATAGTTAATAAACCAATTACACCTTAATATGCATGAATACATACAGTGGAAACGTCTTGGCACTAACATCAACTGTCCTCTTTATATCTATTCTTGGAGGTTCAGCCAAGCAGGGAACTAAATGTCATTCCTGGATTTTCCTCTTTGCAAACATCAGCCAACAGCATGTTAACTTAGGTATTTCTGCACTGTCTTTTGAGTATTTAAGTTATGTGCTATGAAAAAAATCTGCAAATATTTTGAGATGCACAGAAAAATCTGTGAATAGGCAAAGGTCCAATCAGAAATGTTTTTTATCCCAATAAGGACTATTGCTTTGAGTGACACAGACCACTACATCACAACCTCAGTCATCCCGGACAAAGGATGCAATATTAAATACAGTTTAGTTATCAATAATTTTCTTTTTCATAACTTAGAGTTGTGAGAAAAAGATCAGTACCATCATAATCAATCTTCCCGTCATTGTTTTTGTCTCCGTCTTTCATCAGCTCCTCAATGTCGTCTTCCGTGATGGGTTCTCCGGTGGACTCCAGCATGCTCTTCAGTTCTTCTAAGTCGATGTAGCCATCCCCGTTCCTTAACAAAAGGAAATCACTGCTTTAAAGTTGACTTAAGGATGAGTCAATCTTCTAATCTATTTCTTTGCCTCTCCCTAGAAGAGAATGACCATTTAAATAAAACCTACTTGTCAAACATGCGGAAAAGTTCAGCTAACTCTTCTTCTGATTTTCCTTTGCTCTCCTCCTTCATGCATCGGACCATCATAACCAAGAATTCATCAAAGTCTACTGTGCCGCTCCCTGTGAACATAAAGCCTGGTGTTATAAAACTACTTACATCTTGGTAGTATCCCTAAGCTCTTCTACCTTTAAATCATCCAATAAAACAGAAAAGGTATTTCTACTTAAAATGAGGTCAAAGGACAGGCAACAAAATGGCAACGTACCATCCTCATCCACCTCATCAATCATCTCCTGTAACTCCTCAGGAGTTGGATTCTGTCCGAGCATTCTCATCACCTTCCCCAACTCTTTTGTGCTGATGCAGCCATCTTCTGCATCCTGAATGAAGACGTCAAAGGCAGCCTTGAATTCTAGAAGAAACACAGCATTGCATGTTTGAGGACCAGAAACTTTCTGGTGAGGTGTGGGAACAAGCCATGGCAAAAAAAAACAAAAAGAAAAGAAAAGAAATGCATTGACAACTACAAATACACCGCAAACAAATCAACCAAAAGTTACCTTCTGCTCCAATGTTCACAAGCCTTCTGAACCGATTTGAAGGGAGAACCAGAGCTTTTGGGTCACATTTTGGCTGTTCATGAGACCAGTTACATACCAGTCTTCACCACATGAAATGGGATGGCATCTCTTGTACTTATTATTCCAATATCAAGTTTCTATGGGCTTTGTGTCACCCAAAAGTGAACTTAGCAAACCATATTGTGACTGGACAAAACTTTCTGGAGATTCAAGGACCGACCTTTCAAATGGTTTTACAAAGGAAAAGCTTCAAACAGAGAAAGGGTTAGATGTGTGAAACATTTGTTGTCATTAAAGACTGGTAAGTCTTTAATGTACCAGTCATTAAAGACTTGTAAGTCATTAAAGACTTGTAAGTCATTGAATACCTGTAAGTCTTTAATGACTTACAGGGACCACAGAGACCAGTTGGTCTCTGTGGTCCCTGATAAACCCAGAGATACTGTCCAGCTCCTCCAGTAATGTTCCCAGACTAGAGGGGTGTATCACCATGATTGACATGATTGAATTTAGTCCTTTACCATTAGCTTCTGCTAAATACCATGTTGGTATAGCTCTTTAGTGGAACTAATGTTTATGATTAGTGCTTTAGGGTTAGCACAGCTAACATTTTAGCTAGCATTGCTCACCACTGATAGTTTTATTTCCATAGGCCTTAAAAAATAATATTTGTTCAAATTTACTAACTCAGTCAAAGCAGAGCACAAACCTGAATATTTGAAATGCTGTAGGGGGCGCTACACATCTAATGTACTTTTTCACTCAGTCATTTCACCTTAAAGACACAGAGCTCTGCAAAGAGCCAACAGTTCAGCAAAACGTAAAAGTTTTCAGTTTTTCTGCTAAGTGTGGCTAAAGTCACAGACGGATGACCCCGATTGAAACACAGGCTTCCTGCCCTGAGTGGGCGGGGCCAAAATGTTGGCTCGGTGATGGCGGAGGATCCTCTTTACACCAAACATGGCCGACCCTAGAGCTGACTCCGTTAGCTTTCAGATTACTGTTAGAAGACTCAATACATGTGATACTTTTTAATCTCTGTTCAGAAACCTGCGTAGTTTAGAGATATTATTAGTATCAAACACAAAACAGTTAATGGAGACAAACATCATGATAAATAAAATCAGTACTTTAAGTCTGTTTTAGTCTAGCAGTTGCAGTTTCCTCACCATTTTTCTGCTCCTCTGTCAGGTTCTCTACCTGCAGATGAGAAACAATTATTTTCCTTCTGTGACTGTTTATCCACCTCTTCACACTGCAGTAGGACCTCAGTTCTCTTGGTGACAATATTCTTAGTTTAGCTGCGCTGTAAGGCGACACGCGCTGCTTCAGCCGCTGCTATTCTTGTGAGGTTTTTGGAGCTCAAGTGGCGATCTGTTCCTCACCAGCTGTTCATTGTTCTGATGTCAGTCACAGAAACCAGACCTCAGGCCTCTCGCGCCTCTATCTGCTCTGTAGGCGTCTATTTCTGATTGCATTCACAATAAAATTTACATTTTGAGCTGTTAGAAAATGGTTGATGCAATAAAATAAAAATTGAAGTTCATTGTTTGAGATGTTTGACCTTAGCCTAGCTGGTTGGAAGCAGATTTAATTTGTAGCTATTAATTTCAAATTGACAGGAATTCCCAACAAATCTCTAAATAAATATTAACTGAAACATAACTTCTTTTACCCCATGAAGGAGAACAAATTAGCAGATCATACCACCGATTATCAGAACTCACCGCTGCTTTATACACGTCATCCATGACTGCTGGTCGGTTCTGGACTCGGCCACACTGCTACCTTCAGAACCAGGACAAGCTCTGGCAGGAATATGTTGCTCTGTCTGCTATGTTGGCTCATGTGGCATCTAAAAAAGGTTCTGGCCCAACTTTCATTATCCTATGATAGTGGAGGGCGGGAGGAGTGACAATGAAGAAGAGAGGCCATCTATAAATGGAAGATAAGAGAAGAAACCTAAAAATAGATAAACACTGTGTGCATGCAGCCTTATGGTGGATGTATTACATCAGGAGGCTCATTCTGACATATGAAATTATGATTTTTACAGAAAAGAGACACAATGAAACAAAAGGCCGTACAAATTAGTTCTGAATCAGTAGTACAATCTACGGAATGAAAGCAAAATTAAATCTAGTTTGTGGCAAAGTGCTAATGTTTCAACTCTTACGGTACAGTTAGCAAGAAGGTGACACAGCCAAACGAAACATCTGGCAAAGTGTAGTATGACAAGAAAAAGAGATAGAACCTTGTTCCATCCTGACTGGGAAGTACGGGAGTGGCAGCATCATGTCGTGGGCTGTGTTGCTGCAGGAGGAACTGGTAATGAAATAACATCATGTGGAAATGTTGGAGCAACATCTAAAGACATCAGCAGGAAGGTAAAGCTGCAGATGGACGATGACTCAGCAGCCAAAGCAGCTTCAGGACAACAAAATCAATGTTTGGTTCTGATGTCTGGAGAAATTATGGGTGGATCTGAAAATGTGTGTGAACAAGAAACCCCATGAATCTGACCCAGTTCTGTCAGGAGGAACGGAGCAGAACTCCATCAAAATACAGTGAAAATCTGCTGGAAGGAAACAAAAGCTTTGACCCGAATCATCCAGGTCAAAGGAAATGCCACCAAATACTGAGGAAACGTTTGCTTTTGAAGTCAAAAATAAATAAATCTGAACAATTTTTTCTCTCATTGTTGTGGAATTTGGCAAATAGAAATAACTTATGATTCTAAACAAGTTTGGTCTGATTTAACTTCACCCTGTTGTCATATTGAGTCTGTTTGTTTTTACAGCATACTGATACCATTAAAAGGGTCACTGTAATTTTACACATTCAGTAATGGAAATTATACTGATTCTTAAATAAAAAAAACTCTTCTTGGCTGTATTTACTGTCCTGCAGGCCTGTGAGTTTATCAGATATAGAAATAACAATAGTTACACAGACGGGGTTATTTTCAGCAGGTGTCCTTGACAAAAAATAGTTGTCCTTTTGAAATGGGGAGGGCGACGGAGAGTTTATGGTAATAAATGTCAGAGACTCTCACTATGCAGAATCAGATGGCAAAGAGCAGCAGCTGCACAGGCCCTCTGAGCTCCAGAGAGAGGCTATGTGAGCCTGAAGAACTGCTTTTTACCACTTAAAGTATTCCAAATAATTAAAGCTAATCCCATTGATTATGCATGTGTTACTTCCAGGCCAGACTAATTTATCATCAGGATGTCCAAGAGGCTTTTTGCAAAGCTTCCAGCTAATCTAAAATGCCAGTCAAGAGCTCTGATGGCGAGCATTAAGAGAAATTATGTATCTTCACTTTTTACATCTTAAAAGGGTTTAAACTAGACTTTCTACACAACAACTACCAAACTTACTAGCGGACCTGCTAAAGATACATAAGATGCGTCAAAAATAATTGCTCATTGCTGCTGCAAAATCTGAAGTGGATAAAGGAAATAATAATAATAATAAAAGTAATTCATAATTTCTTTTTTGTTCACAGAAAATGAAAAATCAAAAAGTTGTAGCATGGATTTGCATTATTAGTTGGTTTATGCTCACATAGTGCCATTTTATACCACAAACAAGTAACTATGTTACCTTCAGTTTTTGTAAAAAAAAAAAAGAAAAAATGCTACTCATCAAATATGAGTTAAAGAAACTACTTTGTAATTTACTCCTTGAAATTGGGCCTCCATTTCTTTAAAAACTCCTGCTCCTTCTGAAGCTCCGCCTACAGGAAGTCATCCAACATGGCTCATCTGTTAACCCGTTAGCGTTTTTTATCAGCGTAGCTCTGAGAAGTAGCTCCTATAATGAGCTCAGCAGTTCCACCAGGTGTTTGCTAATTGCTGCTGGCTAGTCTGAAGGAGCTTAAAGGGGGAGGAGCTACACCTCAAAGGCGGGGCTAGGTCCACCCAGGCGCTCTGCACAGCTGAATGGTTGCCATGGAGATTAAAGGATGCATGAAAGAATCAAATCAACACATCCAGGTTTGTTTTTGATGAGGGAATAACATTATAACATAACGGAAAATTTTAAAAAGAAAAGAGTAATTTTTTCATAATATTGCCGTTTTAGGCCACCGTTCTACCTGTCCTACAGTTAATTTTCTGTAGAACAGGGTTTCTAACTTCAGTCTCCAAGGGCTTCTGCATGTTTTAGTTCTCACCCTGGTTCAGCACACCTGGATCAGGTGACGGCTCTTTGGCACCAGGCCTCTGCAGAACATACTGAGCGCTGACCCCGTTTTATTTGATTAATTTGAAGGTGAATGCTGCCACCTAGCGGCCAGTGAATTTTATGGCTGCGGTAAAATAAATCCAAGTCGTGAATGAGGATGATTGCTTTCAGCAAGCCAGAGCAATCCCCCGGTGTACTGGTGCAGGAGCTTTTGACTGGTCAAAGTGGGAACAAATCTAGATTTAAGGTTTTCAGGAAACTGGTGTTGATTCTGAAAGCTTTGTCTTTCATGTGAGTTTTTATTATTGTTAGTTAGTTCCTGATGCTGACATAAAATGATCAAAAACATCAGCA
>NW_006800290.1:189427-239217 GCF_000485575.1 Poecilia formosa | reverse complement strand
AATAAATCTCCGGCTCGTCTGCGGCCTCGCAGCAAGAACTACGTCTCTGTGCGTTATTTCTTTCACTTAGATATTTAAGAGTATAGCCCCCTTTCAAATCCTCAATATGTATTGATTATTTTAACAATGAAACTTAACAAAATTAAATATTTGTTTTTGGTTTTCACAACTGTTCACAATCTGATGCTTTTTATGCTTTCAAAGTAAAACACTTTGATGCTGAAATGTGACATAATAAACTAATAATATGCTAAGTTGGGAGATTTGAGTTTAACTTATATTTCATAATTTGATTATTTTTCTTTCTCTGTACAATATTTTACAAATTGTCACATATTCAAAAACAATTAAATAGTCATAAAAAATTACAATAAAAATGGTAATTTGTTTAAAAAAACTAAAATCTATCTATCTATCTATCTATCTATCTATCTATCTATCTATCTATCTATCTATCTATCTATCTATCTATCTATCTATCTATCTATCTATCCATCCATTGTTCCCCCCCCCCTCCAGTTGGTTGCTCCCAGACTGATCGGCCGCAGCGGCGGCAGCAGCAACGATCCCAGCCATGATCCCTTCTGTCGCTGATGATGACGAGGATGAAGCTCCATGTTTCTGAATGAATTCACAGCCAGGGCTCCGCTGCTGCTGGACGGATGCATCGCTTCCTGCCTTCCTTCCTTTCCTTCTTCTTCTTCCTTTTGTTGATCGCACTCTCAGATGCGCGGGATAACTGTGATTATGGACGTGGTGTGTTTTCTGTGGATGCTGCCGTCGGTCTGGGCTGTGGAAGGTAAGCCTGTCTGCTGCACACATCTATGTTCATCTTTCTGCTGCTGCCATCAGGAGGAACCTGCAGGTGGAAAACATTCCATGCATTTATTATTCGCAGTATTATTATTACTGCTACTGTTGTTAATATTATCGTTATTTATGCTCAACATGTGAGCCAGCTGCTGATTTTGTAGGATTTTGGGAGATTCGGGGCCTACCTGCAGTATTCCTGTCAGCTTGTGAAAACTGGACCCAGCAGCTCAGAAAGTAACTGTAGCACCTGGAGTTTGGTCCAAATCAGAACAAGCACAAAGAAATTAGATGCTACATTTATTCAGGATTGTCCATAAGGCAAAACAAAATTATACTGAAATTAATTAAAGAATTTCCTACACACAACACGGTGAAATTAACCAGTATCTGTGAAGAGTGAGATAATTAAATTCTTATCAAACAGCTTCTGGAAGCTGTTTATAATTAAATGATTAGAAATAAAACTTATGTTTCAAATAAAACCTTAAATTATTGTTTATTTTTGGTTAAACTATTCAATTCGTTCTCTGGAATCGAGATCCTTGACACGAATATTTTTGAGTTCACCATCGTCTGGTTGGTTTTCTGAGACAAATTGGTGTTCAGGGAAGGATTGCTTTTGGCAGATTTTCTACCAAAGTTGTTTCAGTGATGAACTGCCATAAATGGATGTTTAGCACCAATTCTCTCTGTTTTTATAAGTGGCAGAACTGAAGTTAGCATTGAAAATGTGCTTCTGTCTGCACCACAGGGCGTTAGAGAACTGCTTTCGTTTGGAGCTGGAAGTTAATTGGTTGTTTATTTCTGACAGATTCTTAAAAACACACACAATTATCCAATGTCTAAATCTGTGAAGTTAGTTTTGCATTTAATCAGTTTAAATTGAGAAGAAATTCAGCAGTAATATAAAGTCTGGTTAGGACTGCAGCAGGGTTTGATTTCATTTCGTCCGTCTGGTAGAGACTATTTACTTTTTAAAAATCTAATTTCACGCATTTTTAATTTAAAACGGTAGTTATAAACTATCAGATGTTTTATTGAAAAATGAGAGGAGTTTAAGGGGCGTTGGTTCATATATAGGCCTGTCGCAATTAGCATGATAAATTAAAATGAGCTCTATATTTCCATTTCTCTTTTTTCTCTTTCTACCAAAAACAGGATAAAGTCTTCAGTCTGATGCTTTTGATCTTTTTCTGAAGGATAATTTTGTCCCCTTAATTCTTTCTATTTGTTGCTTTGCTTATTTATTTTTGGATGTTCTAAATATCTTCCAGTTCCAGTATTAAATGTTCATTTGAATTTAAATTTATTGATCTTTGAGAATGTTTTCTTGCATTGTTACTATTATATAAGTTGAAAATGGTCTCAAAACAATACTACTGTTTATTACAATAACTTATGGGACAATTTATCCCATTGTCCCATAAATTACAATGGGACAATGTAACTTATGGGACCCTGCCTCACTGATAGGGGGCAGCACTGAGCCCCATAGACACAAGTGGCAATAAATAATACATTTATTGTTGTGACAGACCTATTCATACCTCCAGCAGATATTTGGTAAGAGGTGATAACAGGACCACATCGTACTCCATGACAAGTGACTCTCTCACACTGAAGGGCAGCTTAGAGTAACCAGTTAAGTGAACATGAAGGTTTTTGGACTGTGGGAAGAAGCCGGTGTACCAGGAGAGGATCCATGAATCCACAGAGAGAACGTGTCGACCCAGGCAGCGAGGCGGCAGAGCTAATAATGCAGCCAAGAACTCACTGATAAAAATATCTGAGCACATTATATTCATGGCTCATCCTGAGAGCTTTCACACTCGGGTGAAGCAGTGCAGTGCTGCGTCTTACCTCTGGGGGCGCTGTGTCACATTTAGTGAATGAAGCAGGCAGTTTTTTACATGCTTATCGCTGTTATTTACACGTGTTCTACATTTGCTGACGTTTTGCAGTCTGATATATTTAATGAATATAAGTGGCATATTTAGTCCTTCTGATTGGCCATAAATGTGAAGTGAAAATGCGCAGTGAGGCAGAAAGTACTGTGCCTCACTGATAGGGGGCAGTGTTGAGCCCCATAGACACAACAGGCAACAGGTGCTCTTCTTCCACTCATTGAAAGACTGAAAACAATTGGAAAAGGAGAAAATAGGGTAAGACTTTATTAAAAGTGTGTGCATAAGACCCTGTCAGAAACTGCTGTCATGAATGTCATTCTGTAAATAATGGCACTTTCAATGCAAAGTTACATTAAAACTTGTATAAAAAGTCCATTAAAAGTGTTCATAACATGTTTATGTCATGTCAGTCTTAAGCAGACTCCTTCAAGTGTTACTGAGTCGCTGCTGCTCCACCATCATGAGGCCTCAGCATCTTTCAGTCTGTCTCTGGTTTGTGAGCTGCTGCTGTTTCTTCTTCTCGATGTGAATGCTGGTTCACGTTGCAATATCAGTCACTTCTGAGTTTTTCTGCAGCTTGGTACCAACCAGCATTTCTTTTCATCTATCATCACCTGAATGTGAGTCAGTCTGAATCCTTCATGGATCTTCTTCTCCACAGCTGATGGTGTGCATGCTCAGCTCAGCGCTGCTGTTCCTGCACACTGACTGCGTTTCCATTACAAATGTGCTCAAATCTTTGTCACGACTAATGTCAGAAAAACAACTTCACAATTGAAAATCACATGTGAATACATTAATTCATGTGATAAGTTATATAAAAAAAACATCCCACTGTCACTGTACGATCCGTACCTTTGGCTCATTTGCGCTGAAGAAATACTTAAGGATTATTCCTAAAATGTACATCATCAAAGTGTAACATTTATTTATATTAATTAAAATACTATTTTCCAAGACAATGCTTCAATTCTCTTAATGAATAGTTCTCATAATGTAGCTAAAAGATTATATGTAGAAAATTGTGTTGGAGTCACAGGACTGTTAGCTAGTGGTTACCGTCAGTGCGCCCCCTGGTGGACACGATAAAAAGACACTTATTTTATAGTAATCATATATTTAATGAGACTAGCTACATGTGTTATCGGATTACCGATCAGAAACACTAATTTATTACTATATCTTTCCTCACGTTTGATTATTGTACATTTATTCACGATTTGTTTTTTCCAGAATCAGACTTGTAAAAATCGGTTAAATTGTTTTAATCTTTATTTCTTGTTATTGTCTTTAAATCATATACTGTTTTTACGATTACAATGATATGCAAAAGAAAAAGGAAACAAACGTGATAATTAGCCGATGGTACGGATCGTGCAGTGACGGCTGCGCCATCAACCTCCTGCTACTTCCTGTCGTTTTCTTCTTCGTGGTTTATCTGTTGCACACCTGTTCCAGTCATGTGACTCGTGTGATGTGAAAAAAATAAAACCAACTTTGACTCAGCCACAAAATTACCTCATCCGTCAAAACGAAATTGGTATGTTTCCGTTAAGCAAATTTATTTCAGAAATGATAAATTGTGTAATTATTTGGTCGGTGGAAGCGCAGCTGCTGCGTTTGGGTCGTAGGTTGTCGTGTCTGCTGCGCCTCACCGTGCTGCAGCCCCTCAGGGGCGTCCATGTTCGCCCTGTCTGCTGTGGTGGATCCTGTTCTTGTGCTCCAGATTGATGAGATTTATTGTAACATTTCTGTTCGTTGTGTGCCAGTAGACATGTATGTAATCAACGTAATGTGCTTCTTGGGACACTTTTAGTCATCTCTGAGTGCAAACATGCAGAATCACGACACAACAGAGAGTGTTCTCATCCTGGAGGCTTTATTATTTCTCTGCGCTGATAAATAATCCATGTGGATAGAAAAAGGAGTGAAACACAAACTCATTTCAGCATCCTGATATTGCATTATATTGTTTTTTCATGTTTTTGAAACATGAGGAAAAAAACAAAGAAAAGCCAATAACCCAAGATTCACAAAAAGACATAAATGTCTAGATATTACGTTAAAATCTTCTCTCAGTGTTTTGGTTTGGATAAAGATGTCCTGATAGGAATGACCTCAAAGCTCAAACACTGAGCATCGAGACATTGAGTCTCATTGTCCACTGATGCATCAGTTTTACTGTAGCATATATTCACTCGAGCATATTTTCTCTCCCAAGGGGGTCAGTAGTTTTAGTCCACTTACTCAATCTCTAGCGGACAATCACGTACCAGAACCCACTGGTTTCCCAACAGCTCGGCAAAATGTCCAGAAAATTAGTGATTCATGCAACATTAGCCTGAAATATTTTTTTATTTTATTCCAGAGCGTTTACTATGACTGAGTAAGCTGATTCAGGCTTGATTGCATTAAAAATAGTCACATAATCAATCGCATTTCTTTTTCTACATACAAAAGTCTTGAGCCGGAACTTTTGTATTAGCATTTCTGGCATGCCTGTTAATGTGACGCACAAGCTACATCCGCTAACAGCAGCGACAAAGTTGCTTCTCTCGGTCCACTATGGGTTAACTTCTGTTTCTAAACGATCTGATTGGACGCTGGTAAAGAAGGTTGTTGAATCAAGTTGTGCTAAAAGGAGTTCAAGCCTAAAATAGCATCGCAGTGCTAAACATGTTGCATGCTAATGTTAGCATCCACATTTCTAAAGGAAGAATGATCAGAGATGAACTTTACTCCAACCTGATGGTTGAAAAACCTGAAGAACAGATTAAAAACTTTAAATATCTTCATTATTGTTCAGCTCATATGTCTGTTTGTTCAGATGTCGCCTGCGTCAGTTTTATACCAGAAACACAATGGAAAGGTTCCAGCTCTGAATTTTTTTTAATGCAAAAAAAAAAAGAAAAGAAAAACATGTTTAGTTTTGTTAAAACTTTTAGCTTATTAAAATCAATGCAATTATTTAATTAAAATTAACACATAACTGTCCTGATCCTAATATAAATGCTTATTGTGAAGGACTGGGATCTGCTATTACTGCTACAAAAGGTGCTGCAGGATATAAAATAAGATTTATGACCTTTATTAGTTTGAAGTTACTTTAGGGAAATTTATGATTTGATTTATTCATTTTTTTGTGGAAGGATGCAAACATATTTGTTAGTTTTTATTCTTAATCCTGGATTGTTTGGGTTTTTCTGTGTTTGTATTTTGATCATTTCCTTCTTTTTTGCTTAGTTTCTTTGTGTATTCGTTTTGTTAACATCTCTAAATATTTCTGCCTCTGACTGCCTCCATCTTGGGTCCAACTCTTCAGCAACATGACATATTGAGGATTTTACCTCAAAGCAATAAAAATATGTGCGTTATCTCCTCTGCACCGCTCCTCATCGAGGCCATACGGAGATGAAACAATCAACGCTGAATCTGATTGCTAAGGAGATAAAATCTGAAATTACTGGTCAGTTTTTTAGCATGTTTGTCGTCATGACGATTTTTTCCAAATGAGCCGTATGGCGCTGGAAGCTGGCTAACAGCCACCGCTGTGACGTGAAGCAGGGAGTTTATGATGCGTCTCTGTTGGTTTGATCTATCATGACATATATTATGTGATGCAGCCTAGTAGGATTATGTGTGCTGGGCTTAGTTGGCCCACTCTCTCCTCCTCTTTGGCCTACTTTTACTGAATCATGCAGGAGGACAGAAGCACAAGAGCGCCCTCTACATCCATGCAGCAGAACTGCAGGAACAGATGGAGCCAGTTGGAAGAATCAAAGTTAATTAACTACAGTCTGCAGGGAAAAAGAAAAGATTAAATTCATGCATTTCTATTTTTTATAGTATTAAAGCAAACATATTTTACAAAGCCAAGTCTTTGTGGAGCAAACTAGGTTTTGGTTTGAACAGAAGATCATTTGTCAAGTTGATATAAAACAATTTATGTAAAAGTTTAGCAGGGATTCCTGGTATTCCAGGTGATTTCCAGCTGTTTTTTCTGTCTGTACTGCTGGGAATGAGGACCAGCTCTAATAAATATGCAGCAGAAAGGAGAACGTCAGACACTAATGCACCTGTCTCTCCATCTTCCACTAGAAGCTCCAGCTGTGCCGAGCCCACATACATTTTAAATGTGGAACTGCAGCAGCGTCTTTCATTATTAACACACATTCACTCGCGTATTTAATTCTCCTTCCCTCTGATTATGACGAATTTGTTTCTGCATGTCATGTGCGGCTTGGAGAACGTTTCCAAACATGCAGACAGCAAGAATATTTATCCACAGCTTCAGATCCTGAGTGTTTATACATTTTTCATCAGGAGTGGATCCCAATTTCATTCAGCCACAGTCAGAGCGAGTCATCTACAATTAGTGTCAAGTCAGCTGAATTTAGTTTTATTAGTGCCTGGGGTGTCCAAACCTTTTGCACCGACTCTCTTTAACTGACTTAAACCCTCTGAGCTGTAGTGAGGGGAGAACTAGAAAGTAACATGAAAAATAAAAAAATCTTCAAGTATTTATACTTTGATGCAGTATTTAGTCAGTTCGTACTTTCCAACACAGAAAAAAAAGCAAAATTATAACAACTTACTTTTTCTAAATGAATCCAGCTCCAGTAGTGAGTTGGAGAAACTTTTCATCCACAAATTCAAAGTAATTTACTAAAATGATTTCTTTTTAAGTCAACTTACTATTTTTAATTAAATACCATTTTGTATCTTAATTTATCATTTTATACCCGATGGATGGCATTATGGACAACAGAAAAATATTTAAATTACTGTATCCTTAGGGCTGAAATGATTAATTGGATTAATTGTGATTAATCAATTAATGAAATATTAATCAACTAATTTAGTAATAGTATAATAGCTAAATATAGTATAAAATCATGAAAAAGTGTCTTCTTGCAGAAAAAACATCGTACTCAGAGGAGTAATTAAGCCAAAACTGAACAAACAATACAAACATTTTGCATAATGGATAAATAAAAAAATTTAAAAATGTACAGAAATCCTCAAATGACAGATTTAGCTTCACCCGGTTCAAATTCTGTAAAACAAAATCTCCTTTTAAACACCTTTTGCTGTCCAATTATTAATTGATTAATAGAAAAATAATAATCAGCTTCTAGCTGCAAAAATGATCAAATGTTATTGCAGTTTTTGCAGAAATTGAATTATTTGTTTATTTTCTTATTTTTAAAGACTTATCACATTAAAAAGGCGTTTTAAAGAAAATTTTGCAGAATGTCCCATTTTTTCATCCGATTAATTGATTAATCAATGGAACAATTAAGTTTTGGTCAATATGTTCAGTACAAACAAGATTTGCCATCTTGTTTGTACTGAACTAAAACCTGGGTTCACAACTCACACTTTCTATACGGACAGTTTAGAAACTCAAAGTGACAGCTAGTGAAGTCATAAAGGTGTGATGATTTGTGTCTGCACACCGGGCTGTGCTGCAGCCAGCAGTGCTGCAGCCAGCAGACAGAAAGCTGCAGCAGAGAGGAGAGGAAAACTTTGGACATCTAAAATCTCAACTTCAGCGTTGGAGCAGAGCGCTGCACCCACAGAGCCTCTGAAATGACTTTTTCTTCCAAAAATAGAAGATGTTTTTCAAAAATTAAAGCAACATTAAAAAGTGTCGCTACATGTGATTTCAGTACAATATTCTCGAACGAGAATATTGTACTGAATGATGCCATTATCATAATGATGCCATTATGATAATGGCATCATAATGGAAGCTACTAACATTAAAAACACACTAAGCATGGAGCAGTTTGTGGGAATTTGAGTTTTGAACTGTGGGGGTGAATAGATTAATTTGAAATGTGCTGCAGGTCAGCGCTGGTGGCCTCTTTGTTCCTGCCCAACTGTGGCTCCAACACCTGGCTCTCCACTCGCTCCCTGCTCCTCATTAATCGCTGCTGACGCTAACAGGAAGCGATCACCTGGAAAAATGGGCCATTTGGTTGCAGCAGTGCTGCTCACATTTTAACGTCTCTCCCAACCAGCCAAACCCTGACAGTCATTTCCCAAAGTCCTGACTAATTATTTCAGTTTGAGCTTGTTTCATTTTGCCGAACATGGAAACAAAAAAATGTAATTGAAGACAACAGAATAAACAACAAATTTTAACAGGAAATAATCATGAGAAATGTTGTGGGCAGCAGAAAACCAGCAGATCGAGCCTCAAACTTTAGCATCGTGTTTTTAACCTCAAAGCTGCAGAGACAAAAACTCAGTCCAGGTTTTTATCGCCTGAATTAAACGTCATCCTCTCTGGTCTGAGGAGTTCCTGACCTTGGCTGGTGTCCAGCTGCTGACAGCATTTAGCAAAACAGGTTCAATAAGCAATAAATCAGTTAATTGCATGATAAATTCATTTTTCCCTTTTCTCTCTTTTTCTACCAAAAACTGGATGGTAAAAGTTTCAATCTGGTTCTTTAGTTTCAACTGTCCCTTTTTTTGAAGGACAGTTTGGTATAGAGATTTCATGATTGGTTTTATTTGTTCTTTCTGTTGTTTTGTTTATTTACTTTGGTATTTAAAATGTCTTCTAGTTCCAGAGTTTCTGAAAGAACAAAAAAAGTTGAATTCTTTCACACTCTTTTCCTCCTTTTGTCGTTTCTGCAGAAGTTCTGATGGATTCAACGACAGCAACAGCAGAACTCGGCTGGACCATCTACCCATCACAAGGGGTGAGGAAACGGTGAAAGTAAATTAAACAAAGTGAAACAAAGTGAAAGGTAACATTTCTCTGCCTGTGTTTGTGTTTCTGTCTCAGTGGGAAGAAGTGAGTGGCTATGATGAACACATGAATACCATTCGAACGTACCAGGTCTGCAATGTTTTTGACAACAGCCAGAACAACTGGATCCGGACCCGGTTCATCCAGCGCCGCGGCGCTCAGCGCATCCACGTCCAGATGAAGTTCTCAGTGCGGGACTGCAGCTCCATTCCCAACGTTCCCGGCTCCTGCAAGGAGACCTTCAACCTGTACTACTACGAGTCGGACTCGGACGTGGCCAGCAAGGCGTTCCCGCCCTGGATGGAGAACCCCTGGGTGAAGGTGGACACGATAGCAGCCGACGAAAGCTTCTCCCAGGTGGAACTGGGAGGACGCATAATGAAGATCAACAGTGAAGTTCGAAGTTTCGGACCCGTTTCTCGTAAGGGATTCTACTTGGCCTTCCAGGATTACGGCGCCTGCATGTCCATCATCGCCGTCAAGGTGTACTACAGGAAATGTCCGCGGGTGATTCAGAACGGGGCGGTGTTCCCTGAGACTCTGTCCGGAGCGGAGAGCACCTCTCTGGTGGCGGCCAGGGGAGTGTGTGTCCCCAACGGGGAGGAGGTGGACGTGCCCATCAAGCTGTACTGCAACGGGGACGGGGAGTGGATAGTTCCCATCGGCCGCTGCATGTGTAAGGCCGGGCACGAGGCGCTGGAGAACGGCACACTTTGCCAAGGTAAGGAAGACGTTGCTGCCTGCATTCAGGTCTGATGCTGAAGAGGACATTTCCTTAAAGGGCCAGTATCATGTGTCTTCCAGGCACATACTGCCATTTTATGGCATAAAAAGTAACAATGTTACCTTCAGTTGTTATAAAAAAAAAGCTATAAATATCAAACATGACTTAAGTTTGACTTCTTAACTCCTTGAAATTGGGCCTCTGTCTCTTTAAAAACTCCTGCCATTTCCTCTGTTAACCCTTTAACAATGTTTTTATCAGTGTTGCTGAGCAGTAGCTGCTATAATGAGCTCAGCACATCCACCAGGTGTTTGCTAATTGCTGCTGGCTAGTCTGAAGGAGCTGAGTGGGGGAGGAGCTGCACCTCGGAGGCGGGGCTAAGTCCACCCAGGTGCTTTGCACAGCTGAATGGTTGCCATGGAGATTAAAGGATTTCTCAAACATGCATGAAAGAATCAAAACACTCTAGTTTTGTTTTCGATGAAGGAAAAACATTATAACATATCAGCTGATTTTACATGATACTGCCCCTTTAAGATTAAAGGGGCAGTATCCCCCTTTAATCTTAAAGGGGGATACTTTTGTACATGTAAGATTCATGTACAAAAGTTACATGAATCTTTTGTAACTTTGACTTATTTTGTCCGCTGAAATGAGACACTATGCATTATAAAACATTTTGAACAACACTAATATGACTGCACCAATTACAGCTGTAACTGTTTGTTGCTATGGCAATGGTACAGCCTGAACGACCCAAAGCGAATAAAGGTTTAATACAGGGGTGTCTAAACTTTCTGTCACATGAGCCAAAATCATCAGGTCAAAAGTAAGAAAACAAAGATAAAGCAAGTGAAGTAGGCTGATTTATTTATTTTTTAGGAAAACAATGTTATTTATTTTAGATCTAAAATTTAAGAAATATTTTGCATGTTTGTTGTATTAACTTAGATGGATGAATAATCCAGAAAGGAGAAAGGAAACTAAGAAAGAAGGAAAACGGAGGGGCAAACCAATAATCATAATATATTAAATAATCATGTTATTTACAGTGTAAGCGATGATCCTACACTGTAAAAAACGTCTCTAAATTATGGCATTGAACCGTAAATTAAGAGACGTTTTTTACAGTGTATGTTACGTATTAAATATTATTTTCCATAGAAAGTTGTTGAGTTAGTAAATTCACCGTTTTCAATATGTCAGACTGATGATTCCTTTTATAAAAATTGATTCCTTGGCAATAACTCAGGAATAATTATTGCATTTATTTATTAACAGAGACTTTCCCATTATGCATAACTGTACTAACATTTTACATTTTCTACAGTTTGTCAGTGTAGGATTAGACTGCTGCTGTAACACCTGAATTTATTTTCAGGTCTGCCTGTGAGTGTGAAGGTTACAGGATTTACAGTTTGATTATAATTTAAAACAGCCATTTCTCTGCCGTTTGCCTGCTTCCTTCTGCTCCTTTGCCCTGGTTGCATCCCTTGTTCTAACAGGTTATGAAAAGTGACAGCATCTGTCGGGGTCTCTGTAACTGTCATGTTAGTGAGCTGACCTTTCTCAGACGCAGACATGAGCAGGCCTTATGCTTTCAGGAGAAAATGTGAGCAAGAAAGAAACGTAGAAATATTGTTTTCAGAACATGTCAAGCGCTGATGTCTGTCAGGACTGTTTACGTAACAACAAGCAGAAACGATGCAAAGTGGCGCCATGTGACCATGTTCAGCTTGCCTGCTGCTCGTTTCCCTCCTGACCCTTCAGTTGTCTGTTCTTTCTCCAGCTTGTGCGTCGGGTTTCTTCAAAGCTGCACAGGGAGATGAGAAATGCCTGCAGTGTCCCATAAACAGCCGAACCATCAGCGACGGAGCAACCAACTGCATCTGCCGTAACGGCTACTACCGCGCTGACGCCGACCCTGCCCGGATGCCGTGCACCAGTACGTAAACACACCGGAAGTTACAGCAGCCGGTCCGCAACGATGCAGCGTGTTTTACAAAACGCATGCATGATGATGATGATGATGAATATAAACTGCTCTCACGCAGAGCTGTGAATAAGCAGAGTTGGGTAGTTACATTTACTCAGTTACATTTTTGAAAACGTTACTTTTACTTTGAGTAATTTTATTATGAAGTATTTGTACTTTTACTTGAGTAAAATGTCTGGATTCTCTGCCCACTGAATGAAAAACAACCAAAAAACAGACGCACACCTGCAGTTTTTGTCAAAGTTTTTATTGAAAAAAACTGATGTTGAAAATAATATCTGTTGTCACTTTGGTCCTTAAAATCCCAACATTTCCACTTAACTTTATATTTGGGTCCGTCTGATGACTTTATTTAAAGATATTAATTGATTGATAATTTGATCAGTTACACTTGACTTTTACCAAATACTTTTTCACTCTTGAATAATTTCTAGGACGGATAATTTTTTCTTTACTTGAGTAAAAATATGCTGAAGCAGTTCTACTTTTATCTGTGCATAATTTTGGATACTCTGTACGGACAACAGATTAATAATCTGACGACATGAATAAGTAGAATGATGTTTGATTCAGCATTTATTTTAATTAGTGTGACCATCCTCCAACGTTTGGAGGCTCTCCTCCAAAACACCTGAATCAAATGAATGTTAAAAGCTGCAGTTTGTAATATTTATTTAAAAATGCTATCTTTATGTACACATATGCTAAAACTGTCACCCTGTCATGACACTGTAATATGATTCAGATAATCTGTGAAAATATTAATCTTCTCCACCTCCTTCCTGAGCTTATATTGTCATCTGAAGAAATGAACCAGAAACAACCAATCAGAGCCAGGAGGAGGGGCTTAGCGCTGTCAATCAATGCTAAACAACTCACCGTTTTATCAGTGGCCAACTATAAACTATAATATTGTTGTTTTGAGAATGTTTTAAGTGTTATATTGATAATGCTGTCATAATGCAGGCTCTCAAAGTCCAATACATCTACATTTCGTAAAGAACATTTTAACACTGGAGCTGGAAGATATTTTAAATACCCAAAAATAAAACACTACAACCAAAACAATAAATAAAAAATAAAATCCACTTACAGCTCAATTCAGCTTTATAGCGAGAATCTACTACAAATGTCGTCTCAAGAACTGTTCAGAAAAATGTTTTAAATTAAACCAAAACCGAAAATTAAATGGATTATGATGTTTCTGTAAACAAAATTACTTTTCTAAAAATATTAATCATCAGAATGGAAACGATCAAGCTCATTTTAATGATCATAATTGTTTAATTATAAGACATAACTAGACTGAGCTTACAGTTTGGAAAAGTCTTTTAGATCATTTTGTGGGGATGTTCAGCTGGTCTGTCATGTGACGCTCTTCTTCCCGCCCAGCTGTTCCTTCAGCGCCGCAGCGGGTCATCTCCATGGTGAATGAGACGTCTGTGAAGCTGGAGTGGAGCCCGCCGCTGGAGAGCGGAGGCCGAGAGGACGTCGTCTACAACATCATCTGTAAGAGCTGCGACAGCCGGCGGGGCAGCTGCACCCGCTGTGGAGACAACGTCCAGTTTGTCCCGCGGCAGCTCGGCCTGACGGACACCGGCGTCCACATCAGCGACCTGCTGGCTCACACCCAGTACACCTTTGAGATTCAAGCTGTGAACGGAGTGTCTGACCAGAGTCCGTATTCGCCACAGTACACGTCCGCCAACATCACCACCAACCAGGCCGGTTAGTGAACATCTTTCAAATCTGTTTCATCCATCGAGATCCAACGGGACAGAAAAGAAAAAGACGTTTCCTGTCAGGAACCTGATAATAAATGGGAGTGGAGATGGGGGGTGGTGTCTCACTCATAAAGCAGATGGATGATTCCACTGACCGTTGATGGATCCTACACCATCATATGCATAGAAAGACGAGTGCAGTCGTGGGCACACTTCCACTAAACTTTGGATAGCAGAGCTAATTTTTCCACTGAAGCTAACTTTAAAAAGAAGTTAGCTAAAGTTTCCAGAGTTAGCTTTGAAAATAAGTTAGCCAAAGATGGAAAAAAGATGCTAATGTGCAGTGTTTGGCATGCTAATGCGTTAATAGCAGAGTTAATTTTTCATTTAGCGCTTCAGCTAACTTTGAAAATAAGCTAGCTAAACATGGAAGCTGATCTCCGTGGTGGAGAGCACCCTGAGGGTTTTGAGACCAAGCATTCTCAACTTGAAGTCTCACAATCGTTTTCTCTGGTGCTCTTTTTGTGGCTTTGTCACATTTTGTCTCTAACTTAGCATCTTTTTGGTTTCTTCTCAGCACCATCTGCAGTGTCCATCATCCACCAAGTTAGCAGAACTCCCAACAGCATCACCCTGTCCTGGTCTCAGCCCGATCAGCCCAACGGTGTTATCCTGGACTATGAGCTCCAGTATTATGAGAAGGTACATCCGTGCCGATTTTGGGTTCTGCACGGAAACAGTCATTGGTTGAACTGTTTTGTCTGTTTCAGAACTTGGCCGAATGGAACTCCTCTCTGATAAGGAGTCAGACCAACACAGCAGTCATACGGGCCTTAAAGCCTGGAACCATCTACGTCTTCCAGGTCCGAGCTCGAACTGTCGCTGGATTTGGAAGCTTCAGCGGCAAAATGTTCTTCCAAACCATTACTATGGGTAAGACCTCTATCTGCTGGTAGGATGTAAATAACCTTCAAATTTCAGTCAACAAGCTGATATCAGTGCATGTGTGCGTGTTGTATGAACCCTCTGGTGAAGAGGAAGGTTGAATTATGCCACATCCCACTCAGTCTTTTATTTCTAGGGCCTCCATTGGAGTCTGTAGAAGGTGGTTCTAAAGTCAGTTGAAGTTGTTAAGAGAAATGTTGGAATAAAAACGTCTCATTAAAGACTGAATCCTCCAGCACAGGCAATGATTGGCTCAGAGATTTCACCATCAACACAGAGAGTAATGTCGTGTCTGGAAAGATCAAAAATCTGTGTTTCTTGTTTCTCTTGGGAAGTCGAACCTCTTTCATTGCTAAGTGTCTCTGCTGGATATGAAATGTTCTGCTGATTCTGTCTGCTATCCGCTCACATATCTAAAATGATCAGGCTGTTAGCAGTCTTACATTCAGTAGAAAATATGTAAATTGGCCTTAAATAAGATAATCACAGGTCCTACATGTTGTTGTGGCAGGACTATTTAATCACATATATTCTATGTAGTTTATTTTCTGCATGGGATTTTTCTTTGAAGCAAAAGTTTGAGTCGCAGACATCGGCGTTGCGTTCTGTTGGGGCTAGCTAGCAAGCTAGCTTTTTGCGTCTATCGTTGATAAGTGTAAATTATTGCCAGTTAGCTAGACAATGTTCTGTACGATGCTACGTCCGTTCTGTGTAAAAAAGCTTACTACTACATAAAATATGCAATTTTCTTTTGTACATTTCTCTCATGACACGGGTCTCAAATTTAAGTCATAATGGTCTTAAAAAAGGTCTTAAAAAGTTTAAGTTTGAGTTGATTAACCTGCAGAAACCCTGTAATAGACACAGATTGTGGATTGAATTGGTTTTCCTCTTCTTGGACTTCTAACTGGATATTTTCTGATGCGGTAGGGCGTGGAAAGCTGTTTAAGATCCAGTCAAAACACTGAAATCCTCAGGGTCTGGCATTTAGTTCATGGCAGGATCTAGAAGTCAACTTGTGAGAATCCTTATAAAATAATGGAGGATGAAAGTCTGCCTGTGGTTTCTGACACCACAGGCAGTGAAAGGTGGAAGCAGACATGCTCAGAGTCTGGCTTGTTTCAAGACGCTGTTTCAGTCAGCTCCAGTCTTTATCTTTTGTCTGTTTTTGTTGTTAGAAGAGTATAACTCCAGTATCCAGGAGAAGCTACCTCTCATCATCGGTTCGTCTGCAGCAGGAGTCGTCTTTATCATCGCCATGACTGTTGTCATAATCGTGTGTCGCAGGTGAGACATTATTTGATGGTGCAGGTAAACAAACTCGGGCAACCGTTGTTATCAGAGTAAGAACTGGTGAGCTATACTTCTAGGACTCACATGCACGTCTAAATGCATCGAATTTTCTTTTGGTGTTATGTACATGTAACATAAACACATTGTTTTTATCTGTAGACATTTCTTACTTTAAAGATCTTTGTTTTTCCTCATCAGGAGGAGTTCAGACAGACCAGAATCAGAGTACTCCGACAAACTCCAACATTACACCAGTGGCCACAGTAAGCAGCTGTTTCAGTCTTCTGTCCTACAGTTATAAAGATCAAAACCCGTCTTTAGTGAGATGGGACTTAGTTTTGGCTGCTCCTAACTTTGAGGTTTTTTATGCGTCTCTGCTGCTTTTCCGTTTCTCTCTATGAAAGTTTCCCCAGGAGTGAAAATCTACATCGATCCCTTCACATATGAAGATCCCAATGAAGCTGTAAGAGAGTTTGCCAAAGAGATCGACATTTCCTGTGTCAAGATCGAGCAGGTCATTGGTGCAGGTAAGGAGACGATGAATCAGAAACACAATGTTTGAGGACAAACTGGAATATTAGGAGCTTTGCTGCTTGGCTCAACTCTTTCTTCACAAACAGAGATCTTACTGAGAGACCTTTGTCCGTTTTCAAACTGCCAACTCGTCTTTCTGATAGGTGAGTTTGGGGAGGTGTGCAGTGGAAACCTGCGGCAGCCTGGGAAAAGAGAGATGCTGGTGGCCATCAAGACGCTGAAGGCGGGCTACACTGAGCGCCAGAGGCGGGACTTCCTGAGTGAGGCATCCATCATGGGCCAGTTTGACCATCCGAACATCATCCATCTGGAGGGGGTGGTGACCAAGAGCAGCCCAGTGATGATCATCACAGAGTTCATGGAGAACGGATCCCTTGACTCCTTTCTTAGGGTAATGCTACCACATCATACATACAAAGATACCAACATACTGTGAGCAGAGTTAACTCTTGCTCTGTTCATGCAGATGATAACCAGTTAGACTCGGTGTCACTGATAAGGTTGCTTTATGCTTCACACACAAACACTCTGTGGAAAATAGATGCCGACAAAACTTTAGAAACATTTATACTTTACGGTTTGTCCTCTCTGCAGCCCATGTGCTGCTAAACTAGATTCTGACTTGAAAAGTCGAATACATTTACCGTCGGTGTCTGAAGGTGTTTTCACACCTGATAGTCCGGTAGACTCTGTTCGATTGGGGACCAAAATAGAAACATCTATTGGAACCAAAATTTCATAATCAGATCCTTCTCCAGCTGCTGTGGTTCTCTTTCTGCTCTGAGTCAAACCAACCTGTTCCCCTCCTGGCCAGTGGGGGCGCTGCTCCAAGAACCACTGAAGGAAACAACACAAAACCTCTGAAGAAGACATTGACACTTCTTTCTTCACAAAATGGAAACAATATTGGAGTAGCGTCAGATTTTAGCAGTTGGAGGATTTCTCCTGCTAGTGCTAGGCTAGCATGTTTGTTTTGGGTGTTTTTCCCAGAATGCCCTGTGCTGTAGACCACTTCCTGCTTTTGTTTCGGTTTCCAGTCCGCTTGGTGTTCACATATGAATTCAAACCGAACCAGAGTTCATTTCAACCAAACCCAGACGGAGGTTTATAGGCGGACCAGAGTTCACTTTTTTGGTCCAATTACACATTCACACTTCCCCAAATGAACCGGACTGTCTATACCAGGGGTGTCCAAAGACGGTCCTGGAGGCCCGGCGTCCTGCATGTTCTAGTTCTCTCCCTGGTGGTAGTAACAACCTTTTCAGCAGGTCAGTGTTCCTCTTGGGCCTCTAACGAGCCATCATTTGATCCAGGTGCATTAAACCAGAGAGAGACTAAAACATGCAGGATGTCGGGCCTCCAGGACCGACTTTGGACCCCCCTGGTCTAGACAAACAGACTGTAGTTGGATTAAAGTGGACCAAACATAACTGGTGTGAATGCACCATTAGAAAGCGCCTTTTGGCAATTATGGTGCTTTTATGAGGAGCAAAAACCTGACAAACCAATCTGATTTGATGACAGCGATGACACATTCAGAGTAAATTGATGTGATTTTTCTCTTTCCAAAAGCAAAACGATGGGCAGTTCACTGTGATCCAGCTGGTGGGGATGCTGCGCGGCATCGCAGCAGGAATGAAATACCTTTGTGAGATGAACTACGTTCATCGAGACCTGGCTGCCAGGAACATCCTGGTGAACAGCAACCTGGTGTGTAAAGTGTCCGACTTTGGCCTGTCGCGTTTCCTGGAGGACGACACGTCCGACCCAACATACACCAGCTCTTTGGTGAGTCCTTACTGAAGAACCTCAGCACTTGTGATGAATTCATTTTCAGTTGGTGGCAAATTTCCTACATTCTTCCTTCCTGTTAGGGAGGGAAGATTCCCATTCGGTGGACGGCTCCTGAGGCCATTCAGTACAGGAAGTTCACCTCCTCCAGTGACTGCTGGAGCTACGGCATCGTCATGTGGGAGGTGATGTCATATGGTGAGCGGCCCTACTGGGACATGAGCAACCAAGATGTAAGTAAATCCCTACTGGAGATCAATACAGGAAGTGTTTGGTTATCTCCTGTTGGTTAGATTGAATCAAAGTGTTCAAAGTGCTTTGCATCATGAAAACATAAAAACATCATTTGGCGTTGCATTTTGTCAAATGCCATCATTAAAATCATCAGTACACATAAAACATGTTGTCAATTATCAGTTATTTTTAATCAGAAGTGACTCTAAACAGGTGGGATTTTAGTCTAGATTTAAAGCCAGACAGTGTTACGGCTGCTTTGCAGTTTTCTGGAAGTTTGTTCCAGATTTGTGGTGCGTGGAAGCTGAATGCTGCTTCTCCATGTTTGGTTCTGGTTCTGGATGCTGAGCAGAACCAGAACCTGAACCAGAGAGGTCTGTAAGGCTGATCCAGCAGCTGCAGATGAGTTTTGGCGTGAATCTCTTGGTGAAAGTAGCTTGAATTTTCATCAGTGTTTGGGTTTTTGCAGGTAATCAACGCCATAGAGCAGGACTACAGGTTGCCGGCTCCGATGGACTGTCCGAGCGCGCTGCATCAGCTGATGCTTGACTGCTGGCAGAAAGATCGCAACAATCGGCCGAAATTCAGTCAGATCGTCAGCACACTGGACAAGATGATCCGCAACCCCAACACCCTCAAGACCACAACGCCGCTGTCGTCATGGTGGGCAGACAGACTCTTCACACCCTGACCGGCCCACACTCGCTCACTCATCATGTCTCTACTCTGCTCTGGTTTTTGCACCAGTGTTCACTTACCTCTGCTGGACCGCAGCACCCCGGACTTCACCTCCTTCAGCACGGTGGATGAGTGGCTGGAGGCCATCAAGATGGGCCAGTACAAGGAGAACTTTGCCAACGAAGGCTTCAGCAGCTTCGACGTGGTTTCTCAGATGACCATGGAGTACGCTGGTTACATCCACCGACACATTTCAAATCGGTTTATTGGTGCAACACGTTTAAAAGAACCTTAACAATAAGTAAAACCTTTAGGTATAAAACTAAAATATATTTAGATTAAGTTTAGGTGTAGAAGGACGTTCCGGTTAAAACCAGAGTAAGGAGGGTTAAATATTAAAGTGGGATAGGAAACAACTGCAGCTTATTCTAAAATGCTACACAGATGTGCCTACATTTCTTAGAAACAGAGGATTTCCTGGAACTACTGGAGTTTATTTTACAGAATAAGGAGAAGTGGAAGGACATGCAGCCCAGAGTTCAGAAACAGAATAAAATGAAAATATTGAAATAAGATTATCAATACTAGTGCAGTTTTTCTAAAAATGTGTTAAAATATATACATTATTTAATTATGTTATGGACTTATAACTACCCACCCAGTATTTTTTCACAAATAGAGGGGATGCTGTTGGCTGCTTTAATTAGCTTTAAAATGAACACATGAAACAGATTTAGACTCTTATTGTGAAGGGTCGTGGTACACTTCTGTACATTTTATAATTTTAGCGTTGTAAAATCGCCATGCTTTAAGCAAAAACTATTTTTAGTTATGGATTATTCTATGAATTATTCTGATGATTAATTGTATTTTAAAAATTGATACATCCTGCAGATTTTTTATTTAATGCAGAATTTAAACCAGGTGAAAATTAAATTGCCACTTGATGTTTTGGGTAGGACAAATTTGTGGACGAAATTTTTATGTATATTTTAAATGCAAATGTGTATATATTTGCACAGTTTTGGCTTAATTAGTGTTTTGTCTTGTTCTTTCAGCAGTTTGCCTTTTTGATTCTGTTAACAATTAATTGATTTCTAAATTTCAATAATCGATTAATCAGATTAACCGCTTCAGCCCGAACCCTCAGTTACTCAGAACCAGTCTTGTTTTGTTGTCAGGGACATCGTCAGGATAGGCGTGATGCTGGCCGGCCACCAGAAGAAGATCCTGAACAGCATCCAGTCCATGAGGGCGCAGATGAACCAGATTACCTCAGTGGAGGTGTGATTCCACGGACCCACCGCAGGAGGCCAGCACCCTCCCGAACTTCTGAGGAGAGCCAACAGCATCCATCCAAACTGTGACCTCACCGTACCTCCCTACAGACTCCACCCGTTCGGGTCCGTCGCTCGGCAGCGCAGAGACGTTGGCTTGTTGTTGTGGCAGCTGCTACGTTCAGGTAACGGTGCATTCAGGAGCTTCGAGTTGCAGTCAACCTGAGATGATACGCTCTGTTTCTGCTCATCACCTCCACCACGAGTTCCTTTACTGAGCAACAAGAAAGTCCGTCCAACATGACCTGGCAGTTCCAGTTTAAGGTTGACTTGATCTGTTGGACCTCACATGTGGTGCTTTTGGTGGCAGGCGGACTTCGAGGCCTTAAACATCACAGACAATCAGCTGAAGGCAACATCTGGACTGACTGACATCTGTCGCTTCACTCCTCCGGCTCTCTTTTCTACACCTTTTACCAATCAGATTTCCTGACTCTTGGTTTGGCATTATGGATGAGGGGAGTTTTCAGTTTTTGGGACATAATTTATTTTATTATTTAAAGGGGCAGTACTATGTAAAGTCTCTCTTTTTTTTTTTTTTTTTACTTTTACATCATGTGATAATGTTCATCAAAAACGAACCTGGAGTGTTGATTTTATTCTGTCATACATGTTTGGGAAATCCTTTAATCTCCATGGCAACCATTCAGCTGTGCTAAACACCTGGGTGGACCTAGCCCCGCCTTTGAGGTACAGCTCCTCCCATTTCAGATCCTTCAGACTAGCCAGCAGCAATTAGCAAACACCTGGTGGAGTAGCTGAGCTCATTATAGGAGCTACTTATCAGAGCAACTCTGATAAAAACGTTAAAGGGTTAATAGAGGAGCCATGTTGGGATGACTTCCTGGAGGCGGAGCTTCAGAAGGAGCAGGAGTTTTTAAAGAGACAGACGCCCAATTTCAAGGTATTAAACTGAGAAGTCAAATTTATTTTAAGTTATATTTGATATATAGCATTTTAATAACAATTGAAGTTAACATAGTTAGTTGTTTATGCTTTAAAATGGCACAATGTGCCTGGAAAGGAAATGGTACTACCACTTTAATAGGTGAATCTTAAATCCAGCAGGAACACATAAATAATTTAAACCTTTAGACGCACCTGCCTGTGGGAGCTGCAGCAAAACAAAAAACTGTTTTATACAAAAACACATCTTACACTGACCGGTTAAACTTCAGTACCTTTTGCTGCTTATTTCCTTTTTTTTATATTTTTTAAATTACATAAATAAAGTCATAATAATATGAGAATAAGTCATAATTTTATGAGAAATCCTACATGAAACTGTCAAAATTAGAAATGTTGAACAAGTTATACTTGGTATTACTGTTGCAAACACAGAAATACTTAATATTTTAAAACAACAGAGTGAAATTATCTTGACTTTCAAATGATTGTTTAAATGACTGAGTCCGTTTTAAAGAAAGAACCACACAGATTTGCTGAACTGCTCACGTCAGGTTTTGATAACTCCAGAAGCTTTTTTCTCATTAAAACATCTTTTTTCTCGTGATTTTACAACTTTCTTCTGGTGCTATTGCGTTTTTTCTATGTTAATATTCTAGTAAGATCCTGACTTTATGTCCATAATTTAAAAACAAATGTCTTTCCTGGCTCTGGTGCCCGGTTGCACTTGTTTTACTGGCCTCTGCTGCCCTCTAGTGACCGGAGGATGTTTATCAGTAAAGCGAGAAGAAAGACAAAGTCCTCCTACCTGATGCCTGACAACAAAATCTGAAAATAAAAATAGATTTTAGTTACATTTCACTAACCTTCCAAGTAAAACATATAAATCAGTGCATATATGTCTTTTTTGCAGCACTAGACGAATATTTGAATTGTAAAAGTTGCAGACCCCTGGTCTAAAGAAACCATTGATTGGCTGCAGTCCTTGATCCTGAGCAAACACAGGGCAGCAGTGGAGAGTATGTGCAGATTTTTAGTTTTCTTGCCACCCCTGATCTGATGGCACCCTGGACACAGAGCCATATCACCCATGTCTAGAACTGCCACTGCCTCATTCATAGAAACTGGAAGCTGATTCCACAGGAGAAGCTCTACCTCTAACCACCTGAGAAAGTCCAGGAGTCACCAGGAAACCTGCAGATGTTTGACATGATGTGGATTTTGGTCATTCAGGGCTTTATGTGTAAGAAGAAGAAGAATATCTGTTTCTTACCTCTCATCAAATGCATGTTCTAGTTTTTGTGCATCACTCGTATCATTTGGTAAAAATGGTGTAAAAAAAGAAAAAAGTAGACCTGGAAATTGTTTTAATGTGAAGATTATTCAGTCTGATGGGTCAAAATACAGTCTGCAGATGCAGAATGTGGTTCTGCAGGAGCCGGCCTCCATCCAAGTTTCAAATTTTCATATTTTTTCTAGAAACTTTCTGAGGTTAATATGAAAATTTCAGATTTTTTTTTCAGAAATTCACTCCTTTTTTAAATCTGCTATAGCACTAATACACCAACATAGAAAAAAACCAGCCATCCCTGATAATCTGAGCCAAAACTGCTAGCAAAAATATTCTTATATATCTCCCTGATGTTGTGAACACAAAATTCTCTTTCCAAACAGGAAACATAAGAAACATGCAGCTAATGCATAGAGTCATAAGACCAAGAAGCTTTTGTTATAAAAAGGGAACAAACTTACATTAAAATGACTGAGTTTTGCATTCATACCTCACAGAACTGAAATGATTTTCCTGCTTCATGTAACATGTTGTCAAATCTCTTTTTGTCTCAGATATTTAGAATGTCAAACCTCTTCCTCCTGTTGAATTTGCACAAAATGTATGGAAGAATAATCCTGTCAAAAAAAAAACAAAGCATGCATTTTCTGTTCAGGAGCAGAAATTCTTATTTTTACACTCAGATATTTTGCTGCTCTCGCTCAAAACTTTGAAGTCTCTTAAAACAAATCCTGATTTCCTGCAATTGAATCTCTCAGAATGCAAAATTCACTTCATCTTTAGTGAACTGTGAAAACTGGTATAAAAATGCAAATAAGTTGCAACCACATGTTTTATTGTGTTAGCTGAAAGTTTCATAGGTTAAGCATAGAAAAACAATGTCAGGATAATTTCCTAAAGAAAAGATTAAGCTTTCTTCCATTCATCCATTTGAAGGAAAGAAATATTTGCTCCAAACTTTCAGTCAAGCTAATTTTGTGACTGCAAACTGTTGAGTGAGAGCAGCTCAACCTTCCTCACTTGAGTGTAAAGATAAAAGACGGTCTCTTTTGACTGAAACATTCCTCTGTACTACCACATTTATTTGCTCATATGTGAGGTTGTGTGTGATCTATGTTCTTGTTGTAAATGCCTTTGTAAATTATAAGAATGTGATCATTTCTTTTGTGGTTCTGTGTTTTCGCCCACTGGAACGACCCGATCCACTTATTTTCTAGCGGATTTGAAATGGAACAAAGTCTGACTGAAGTCATCAGTTTTTAAATCTAATTGTTTTCCTTGTATAATAACTTCTGGGTGCATGTCTCTGTTTGAAGATGATCTTTATGCTAAGGTCGGAGCGAGTTCTTTGTGGTTCTACCTGAGCAAACTGTGAGGGAACCTTCTTCCAGAGCTCTTATTTTGAAAATCTCCAAGCAGATTTCAGATGTTTTTAACTTTTTACTTTAAAAATGGGCAGACTTTTCTGAAAAAGTATTTTCTCATACAGCATTGTGCGTGTCAGAAACAAAGTCCATATATGTATGTTATACAGATGCGCACAAACTCACTCTGTACTGTACACACATTTACTCTGCACACACTCCTGGTGTAATAGATGCTCCCATCACACAGACTGATGTCTTTTAATAGGGTGTTTTTGCTGTGAAATCTAGTTCTTTCAATCTGTGTTTTTGCAAAGTATGGTTCCACTTTCTACTTTTTGTTTGTCTGTTAGTTGTAGATCTTCAAAGTCTATCATAGAAATGCAGGTTTTTAATCTTTTGTCATTTTTAAATTCCTGCACTCCTTTAATTTATTACATGCGTTGAAGAAAATAATCCTTAGCCTGGATGGAATGGACACAGATTTGATATTTACACTTATTTTAATTGTTTTTCTTGTTATTTTTTTAAATTATTGTCAAACTAATGTTATTCTAGCCTGAAGCTAGTCGTCTTTGTATACCTGGATCCTTCACAGACATAAAAACAGAAACAACCTCACTTAAATTTGGCTTCTGTATGTGTAGAGAAAGTAATCTCTTGATGTGCGTGTGTGTGCGTGTGTGTGCGTGTGTGTGCGTGTGTGTGCGTGTGTGTGTGTCTGTGTGTGTGTGCGTGTGTTTGGTGGTCCATGTTTATCAGAAAAAATCCTGATTCTTTGTTTGATTCCAGATTTGCAGTAAACAAGCTCAACATGTTCAGATGATAGTTATGAAAGCACAGTTAAAAACCCAACAAAAGTTTCCATTTTTATTATCATTTCATTATCATTGTTTATGTTTTCTCAGAGACTTGAGACATTCAAGTGGATACAAAGAAAAACCTACAAGAGGCGACCGACCACCTCTAAAACTACTTTTCAAAAATATGTTTTGGTTTTTATTTGGCCACATTTTATTTGATCAAACATTACACTTTGTGTCATTTAAAATCATCAGGGAACATTTAGCTAATTGTTCATTTATCTCTTCAGCATTTTTGCTGACTTTGAAAATATTTAACACACTTGGCTTCCCCTAAATAAACGTTTTCACATTAATTCTAAAGCGCTAATTGTCTTTGTTGTTTTGTACGTTTTTCAGTTGAGTAAAGAATAAGTGCAGTGTCAAGATCACAGTTAGGATTGGTTTTGGTGAGCAGAAGCCAGGCAGCTGATCGCTGTCCACTGCAGCTCAGAAACCCGTTTTTAAACAAATAAAGTGGGAAATTTATTATATTACACTGAATTATGTAATTCAGTGTAATTGAGTTACACTTAACTGAACTACGCTGAATTCAATTAAGTGTAATTGAATTACACTAAGCTCAATTATTAAATGTACACCAACATTTTACATATATTCTTTAAATTTATCCTTTAATTTAAGGTTGAGAATTATATCCTGTCTATGTGCTTTTTGTTTGTTTTTTTGTGGCAAAAAATTGAAAAACACCCCCAAAAAATGCTGCAACTTAAGTTGTTATTTTTACAATAGTAGATTTTTACAGAAGTATTTAGACCAGATTTTACTTAAGCCATTGCTTTTATTAAGTTATTTTTCTTTAGCTGTCTTGTCTCCTCTACATCAAGCTCTTTTTTTTAAATATCCACCTCTGCCTCACTCTGAAAAAGCATCCCCACATAATTTTTATTTAAAAAACAGAAATAATCAGATGGCTTTTAGGATCCCAGATACAATAGAGCAGTTGCAGTTGAAATCAACAACGTTGTATTAAAGCTTAAGGCCTTAGCTGCTCCCTTTACAGCACAGTTTTACTTTTTGCAGAATATTTTTTCCAGGACCCTTTTGGTCCAAAGCACATGGATGAAAGACCACATGGTGTCACCAGAAGCCAAACGATCCTTTCACTGTGACCTCGCTTGTACCTTTCTTCTTCTTCTTTTTCATATGTTGTATAAATGTACATTTGATGGCACTCCTGTGAATGAGGAATTGATTTTAAGTGTTTGTAATACTGGTTTTATTTTGTAAAAAACAAAGAAAAGACAAAATAAAGGAAAATAAACACATTCAAAGTTGTATTTTTCTTTATATCAAAGGCGACCAAATTGTGGAAATGGGGGGAAAAATAGCATGTATGTAAATCAAGCATCTCAATGGAGGTCTGTTTATTGATAACTAGTGACTGGGAACTATTGGAATACAGTGGACTTATCTTTACCGTGAAGAAACCAGTTTGAGATTATTTCAGCTTTGTGACAGGAACCATTAGCCATCAGAGGATGTAAACTGGGACCATAAAGTGATGGAAAGCAGCAATAAATGTAAGTAAATGTCCTCCACACCATCACACCACTGAACTGGGACAGGTGAATGATATATAAACAGTTGAATAACACAAATATGAGCACAAAATGTGAAATAACAATACTAAATTACACAGAAATGTACAAATATATGACCAATGCATCAACCTTCTTATTGCTTCATGTGATAAACAAAGGTAAAAGAGAAATTTAAATCAAATTTTGCTTGAGTTATATAAATGATGTCACCCTTTCTAGGTGACATCATTTATATAAGTAAGAGCGCGAGTGAAAACTTGCATCCCCTCGTTTTTTCACAGAAGACGTGGGAAAAATGCAGTGGGATTTTTTGGAGGATGTTTAGTTTGTTGTTTTACTTTAAGGGAAACTAAATGAATAAACAAATACCTACAAATTTATAAATCAATGAATAAATGCCGCATATTTATAAATACATGAAACTGAACTTTTCTTTATGTCTATGCAAATTAGCTTGCAGTTAAAACTTTACAGTTTTCACCTCAAAAAATACCTTCGGGGATTAAAAACTACTTTCTATTATTTTTTTTTTCTTCTTCTTTTTTTATAATTGTTATTGTTGTTGTTAAATATTTTTGTGTTTTTCATATGTTTACTTGTTACGACATGAGAACCATTTATCTAGCGCTTGTTTCCCTGTTGTCATTGAAAGCAGCACAAGCGGACCGCCTTGTTTTCATCACGTGACCGGAAGCCAGCGTTGATAGTTGAACGGTGTTCGGAGATGTTGATACTTTCGTCGGTGTGACAGACCTGTCTGAAGTTTAAAACAGTGCTGTCGGCAGTTTTTCCTTCTGAGTACCTGAAAAGAAGCCATTTTGCTGATAATTCCTCAGACTTTGACTCATTAAAAGCGGACTGTTTTGGCCTTAAAGCCCCCAACATGCATGCTAACTTTAGCCAAGTCGCTAGCTAACTGGATCCACAACCTTCTGTCCTTTCCAGGAGCACAGCCAGGCTGGGTTGTTTTCTGGCTGTTTTATGTGCTATTTAAGCTCATGCCACCGCCTGTTGGTCCATATAGCGCTAATGTACGTTGTGCTGTTGTTGGACGTTGGTGCTATGCAACTGAATAACGGCTAACTGTCTCTTCAGTCCCGTCCTGAGAGCTTTCTGAGGAGACAGCACAAACAACCCTCACTTGTGTGTCCCAAACATGGACGCTATGGAGCTGGCTTGATAGGACAAGTGTCGTCGTTCACGGTAAGTCAAGATTTTAATAACCTTGAAACAAAATACAGGGGAGTAGTTGTCATGGTGACGGTCATTTTCCAGAGGAAAGTCTCAAGAGATTTCGCCTATGTTGCTGTTAAAATAAGCCTTGATTGAACAGTTTATTTACCTCATATCATTATTTTCATTATGGCTGCTGATGATCAAAAGTTGCTGACATGTTTCACTGTTGAACTGGATATCCGTCGTTTTGCAAAAGTATTCACACCTCGAGCTTTTTCACTTCCAATCAGGTTACAACCACAAACTTTACTGTGTTTTCCTACAGCTTCCTAATGCAATGTAGTCTAGAATTATGAACTCCACGGAATGTTTTATTTTATTTTTACAAATAAAGCTGTGAAAAGTCTGGCATGCTTTAGTATTTAAACTGCTATTGTTAATACTCGCTCTGCCTCCAGCAGCTCTGCACATAAAAGAAGTGAATTTGTTTGCTGGTTATTCTTTGATAAATAGCTTAAAATCAATCAGATTGGATGGAAAGCATCTATAAACATCAGTTTGGAAGTCCAAGATTTTCACATCTATAAGCTCAAATAATATTACATTTCTGTGACTCCATTGTTAACAAATGTGGAAAAGTTGGAGTTCTTTAGCAGAGCTTTAAATAGGCCATCACGTTTGAATGTAGTTAGAAAATTGAATGCTTTGGAGCCAATAAAAGCTAATAACTTTTGTTTCTTTGTGAAAATATCTAATTTAAATATGAATCATGGGTGACTGTAGTTAGACATTCCCATTGCTGTGAGATTTCTGCCGTTGTGTTTGTTAGACAGCAGATGCCTCCTCTGTGAGGCGAGCGACCGCCACCATCATCCCCCCCCCAGTATTACTCCAGCTTCTGCATCATCATCATCATCATCTTCATCCCTGAGCCATCAGGATGTTGGAGGGGCTCGTAGCCTGGGTGCTAAACACTTACCTGGGAAAATATGTCAGCAATCTGAACACAGATCAGCTCTCCATTGAGCTACTTAAAGGTAATAAAAGTTTTATTATTGAGATCTGCAGCTTTTGCCTCATCAAGATGGAGGGAAATCCTGTGACACACCAAGAATTGGAATTTAAGGCATAAAAGTTGATTTTTATTTCTCGTTCATTTATATCCTCAGGTGCAGTGGAACTGGAAAACCTGCCGCTGAGGAAAGATGCCCTCCGAGAGTTTGACCTGCCATTTGAAGTCAAAACAGGTGAGAAAAAAAAGACCAAATAACTAACCCTGGATCACCAGGGGACTGTGAAACTAGAAATAAGGAGTTTTTAGGGAGCGAGATGAGGATTTATTGAGGAGAAGCAGCTCAAAGTCAAGATTAGAGACAGCAAGGTCCTGGAGAGTTTAGATTTTCACCTTCCTGAAATAATTATCCAAATCCTCTTTTTTGCATGAAGTGATTCCAAAAGTTATTAAAAAAAAATCACTTTTGACAAAAAAATTGTTATGCCAGCATTTCAGGAATGAGACGGTGTGTAACCAGGAAGCTGACTTCACATGGATTAACGATTTTTTTTATGGCACTTGGCAAGATGTAATGATTGTTACTGGTTTCTCAGTTGTGACTGCATGATGTTTTTATGACATTTTATTTTAGTATTTTTAGTTTGTAAAGCACTTTGAACCACCTTGTTGCTGAAATGTGCTGTACAAACTTACTTCATTGATTGATTGACTGGGATGATCACATTCCTGTTGATCATCATCAATCAGTAATAATAATGGTCTATTTACTTGCTGTTGGTCAGGACTCTGGCAGCAGCATTTTCTGTTTTTAACTGACACTTTAACCCACCAAAATAAAAGCTTTCACACAATTTTCTGTCTTATTTTGACAGGAAAGTCTTAATTCTGGTTTTTGACATGGTAGTAGGCTAATGTATTTCTGAGTTTAGGATTTTAACATCCTGTTTTGTTTTTACTGAGTCCTGACAGGACCACATACAGAGAGTTCTTTCTTTTCTGCATTAAACTGTAAGGAGTTCTGATTTATCCAGTTAATATTCTATACATGCTTTCACAAAGTGATTTAGAGGGACTGAAATATAAAAATGTTTGTCGTCAGCATGGTACAAAATGTTATGCTTTATTAAAACATGTAAAAGTGTCCCGAGAACAGAACCTTGGGGAACCCCATATGTGATATTCACATTTTTTTTAATGACACTATAATTTAAGTTTAGCTGCCATGTTTTTCTGATGCCAAAGTTTAAAAATAAGAAAATTGTGCATTGTTTGCTTTTACACATTTAAACTCATGATTTTGTGTTATGATGCATTAAAAATGTTGTCCTTTTCCAGGATTTATTGGGAAGATCACTCTGCAGATCCCGTTCTACCGGCCTTACAGTGACCCGTGGGTCATCTCCATGTCCCAGCTCAACCTCATCATCGGCCCCACGCAGCCGCAGGAGTTTGACGCAGAGAAGGAAAATGAGGAAGTGAGGGAACGCAAAAAGTACCTCCTCAGAACTATCGAAGATAAATTCAAAGTGAGTAAAATTTTGGGTTCTTCCTGTTTTTATAGGTTTCTGTCTCTTCTGTTGATTATTGTTGACATTTTCTGTTATCATGCCTGTGTGGCTCCTGCAGAGTGAATGTGAGCAGAGAGGAGAGTCGTACTGGTACTCTGTCACCGCCTCGGTCGTCACCAGGATTGTTGAAAACATTGAAGTGCGTCATTCTGCTTCATATACTTTCATATCATGTCTTATAAACTAGTATTACTGGTGAATATGACTTGTTTTCTTTCTGCCTTTTGTGTTCAGCTGAAGATCCAAAATGTTCACCTACGGTTTGAGGATGACGTTTCCATCGCGGAGAAGGCCTTTTCTTTTGGCGTTTGCATTAGCAGCGTGTCGGCTCATAATCCCTCAAAAGAGTTGGTAAGCGTTCGTCCTTCAAAGAATCATGTCCATGAAAACAAATGTACTCGTGATTAGCTTCTTCTGCCCTTTCATCAGTTTTTAACTGCAGAGTAAAGTTACTGTTTTTATTTTATTTTTACTAAAAATGAGTTTTTATTTTTAGCAAGTTTGAATCTTAGGTTTAAAAAAATGCACAAAAAGTTTAAAGATGGGTAAAGAGCAGTGGTGGCGGCTAACTCTAAAGCACTAATCAGAAACTTTAGTTCCAATGACGCTAACGTGCTAACCAACATGGTATTTAGTGGAAGCTAGCGCTAAAGCCGGACCTAAGTGAGTCAGAACTTTTATGTTGTTTATTATTTACAGTCAATATCATATTCACACCTCTGTAGTTTTAACTACAGTTTGCAGAGATTTGAGGATGATTAAATCAACTGTTAGTTTTAAACAAAGCTTTGAGCCGGTCTAAGTCCAGGGTGTTAAATAAGGTTTTGTTTTTTTCTCAGATCCATAAGCCTTTCAAACAAAAGCAGCTGGAGATTGAAGACTTCAGCGTTTACTGGGACACCAAGTGTGAAATGCTGGGAAAGCTGCCGGCAAGCCAGGTCCAGGTTGGTTACACATTTAGTTTTATTGATTTATACGCTTGTGTGGCTCTTTGAAACGGTGCAAAGATCACGGTGTGTCCCGCCCTCTCCGCCTCATCCTGAGAGTTTCTGCTGCAGGATAAAGGCCTGTGATAATTCTGGGACACATTTGTAAATGACTCAGCACAGCACAGCACAGACACAAAGATGTTTGAGCATCTTCATGTGGATGATGGAGTTCCTTCTGTAAAGCGTGAAACAGACATTTTGCTCTTTTCGTTGAAATGCAGCAGTAAAAGACCTCAGGAATGGCGCCTTGTGATTCTCTGACTGTTTTCCATCCCGGCAGGATGCGATGACTCGGTGCATGCAGAGTCGCCAGCACCAGTACATCTTTGAGCCAGTGTGCGCCTCTGTGCTGCTCAGGAGAAACACCTCCAGGGAGCCGCTGAGGACCCGGAACATCCCTCGGATCGAGGGCCAGGTCCAGCTGGAGCCCATGTCTTTACGTCTGTCCCAGGTTCAGCAGAGAAAACAGCCCATTTCTTTCTGGACGATATCTGATTGTTTCTGCTCTCTGAAAGCATTTTTATTGCGTTTTCCTGATATTTTCTTACAGGTTCAGTACCAGCAGATCATGGCTTTCCTCAAAGAAGTGGAGCGCAGAGAGAGAGGGATGCTGTACAGAACATGGAGACCCAAAGTCCCGATTTCTGGGAAGTAAGTGCTGTCTTTAATCAACCAATCAGTCACCAATCAAGTTTATTTGTATAGCATGTTTCAGCAGCAAGGTGGTTCAAAGAGTTTTAAATCATAAAAACACAAAATAAACAATTGAAACATTACATTTTTGCAAGTCCCATCATTACACATCGAAATGCTGGTCAATGTTTCAGTTAAAATGTTTCAGAGCAGCTGAAACATTTTAACTCGTTTATAACCAGCTGGGTTTTAGAACTCAGTGTTTCGGCTGTTTTACAGTTTTTGTTCCAGATTTGTTGTGCATAAAAGCTGAATGCTGCTTCTTCGGGTGGTGTAGAACAGGTGGTGTAGAGCCGGGTGGTGTAGAGCCGGGTGGTGTAGAACCGGGTGGTGTAGAGCCGGGTGGTGTAGAACCGGGTGGTGTAGAACCGGGTGGTGTCTTCCTGGTTTTACTCAGAACTCCAGCAGCAGCTTCTGGATCAGCTGCAGCTGAATGATTGATTTTTTTTTCTTCTTTTTTATGAAGACACTGTTGCATTAATCAATGACTTCAGGGTTTTTATTTTTCCTGGCTCTAATTTTCTTTGCCATTTTGCTGATTTCTGACTGAATTTCCTCGTTGATTTCTCCCCAGCGGCCGCATATGGTGGCTGTTTGCCATTCAGGCCAACCTGAGTGACATCAGGGAGCAGCGGAGGCGAGGCAGCTGGGCGTTTGCCCTGCAGCGCGCCCGGGACGCCCAGACCTACACCGGCCTGTACTTCAGGAGGCTGAAAGCCGCCTCCCTGAGTCCAGAGGACGAGGTATAACCGCACATCCACGGCACCATGCAGTAAACATCACACTCAGTCTGCAATACAAGCAATATTATGTTGTCATGAAAACTGATTTTGTTAATCTTACCAACAGTTTGAGAAAGTTTAAATAAAGTTTAAGAAAATATATTTTAATTTTTAAAGCAGATCAGTTTTTTACACCTGAAGCATATTGATAATTACTGATCCCTTAAATGTGACCAGTTGGTAAATTTCATGATCAAAATCAGTGAATTTTGATGATGCACTGATTAGTTAATGACTAAAAGCATCTGACTGTTTTTGGTCGAACTCGTATTAAGTGTGGTGAATTAAAAAATTAGATTTTTAAATTAGTCATAAAAGTTAAAAATTTTCTCCTTGCAATATTTTCTCAAGATTTTTTACACTCAACAAAATGTAAAATTGTTACTGGTTTCTCAAATCGTGACTGTAAGTTGTTTTTATAACGTTTTATTTTTGTCTGTTTATGATGTGAAGCTCTTTGAACTGCCTTGTTGCTGAAATGTGCTACAAAAATAAACTCATTGATGTTTTACTACCTGCGGGGTGGAGGATGTAAAAGTGTCTCGAGAACAGATCCCTGGGGAACTCCATGTGTTACTGTGCTTTATTTTGTAAATAATGACACTTTCATGCAAAGTTGGCTCGTTTAACGGACTTTCAATGCAACTTTGCATGACGTGTTATTTTGTGAGTCACAGACGTTCATAAAGACTCCTTCATGTTTATGTCAGTCTTATGCACAACCCGTCAATTAAAGTGTTACTGAAATTCTTTTGTAATTCCAAAGTACAGTGAATGTTTGTGTTTTTAAATGTTTTGTTGGAGCTTTATAAGCTGCTTTTGTTTTAACTAGTTTCTTCTGGTTTCTGTGTTTCAGGCTGAACTAGAACGAGTTGAAGAGGAGCAGACACTGGAGGAGCTGCAGATTCTCAGAGAAGTTGTCCATGACAGGTTTCGATTGCAGGAGGAGATGGCAGATGTACGTTCAGATGATCACAGGGTTTGCAAATATAGAAGTGCATATCATTAAAGGAAAAAAATGTGGTAGAAAAAGATGATGCAACTCCTGTTTAGCCCTTTGAAGCTAACATTTTCTAATCTGCGTGTTACATGTAACTTCCCAGACTTTGTTGTAACAGATTTAATTTTTTCACTCTTGTCTCTTGCAGAACATTCGGGAGCCTAGCGGCAGCCCCCAGGCTGCTCCGCCTGCCACATCCGTTCCTAAAAGTGGAAGCTACAGAATGATTCAGTACCTGCAGTCTTGGTTCCCTGGTTGGGGCGGCTGGTCTGGGAACGCGGAGGATCTGGAGACACCTGAAGAACTCCTGCCAAGTCCATCATCCTGGGATATTCTAGGTCAGGCTGCGGACTGAAAGCGGTTCGGCGCTCATCTGTTACCCCTGCAGCTGTGGAAGAGTGATCTGCTTTACGCTGTAATCTTTAACTTTTCTGACTCTTCTCCAGCAGAGACAGGGGATTTGTTCGACCCACTGGAGGACTCCCACACTCTGAACACCTTCACTAGACGAGACTACATGTTTGCTCGACTGGAGTTCTTTTTGGAGAAGGGCGGAGTCACTCTGTTTCACGAGGAAAGGAGAGCGGACTCGATGCACGAGAGTGGAGTCCTCCAGCTGGAGTTCTCAGGTGCAAACATAGAAACTTGACTACATAAATACATTAAAATAACCATCACTATTCGGTTACTTTTAAACATAATTTACTCATTACACTGAACAACTTGAAAGTTGGCAACTGATTTTTATTTTATTTAAACCTAGAGGAAGTTAATAAATGATAAAAAGTAGTGGGCCATGTATTAAACCTCCACCAATAACTTTACCTGGTTTTGATGTGGAAACTGAATGTGACTGGAGGAAATTAAACACATTTTAAACATTTTTTATAAAAACATGGTTCTAATTTGTTTTGTGCTTCAGAAATGTAACAGATTTCTCTTTGGAATCATAGTTTGTATTTTGTGGCGTTAGCAAAACTCAGCAACTATAAAACTGAAACCATGAGTGAAAAATCTGTTCCAGAAAATCACTTCCTGAATCGCAGGCCTTACAGGAAGGGCTGTAGTAACAAACTGGTTCAGCATTAGCTCCTGCTAAGTACCAAGATGGTTAGCGCTTAGCGTTGGCAGAATTAACTTTTAGGAATCTGGTTGTAATACTTTCCTTTTTTTGCTCCAGTTTATCAATTTTTACCATAATGGAAATAAATGTTTTTGAAAGTGGTTTTTCTTTCAAGCATGTTTTTTTTATTTCTACTTATGTCGAGCAAAATATGTGATTCAGCAAATATTCTATCACTAAGTTAATTATAACAAGGGTTATCTTATTAATAATTTGCACACAGCAAATAATTACAGTTACATTACCCTGTAATTACACTATATTTGTGGTGCTTTACTCAGGAGTGAAGGTGATCGTGGAATCTCTTCCTCGCTCGGAGTCGTCCTTGCTCTCCGTGAAGCTGGGCAGTCTGTTCCTCAGAGACCTGACCACTCAGGGCACCATGTTCCCCTTCCTGGTGTCGCCCAAAATGGTAATCCACAAGCATCATCAGCCTGCACCTTAATAATGCTGGTTTTATCATCTCTGTGGGTCTAACAATGTCCACCTCTTGCAGGACAAAGTTGTTGTTGCCCTTAGTCAGTCCATGAGTCAGCACAGCGCTGCTGCTGGTAAGGATTTATTTATTTTATTCAGTTCAGTAATGCTCTGCACGTCTCTGTCAGTAAGTTTAAGGTCTTTCTTTCAAAACAATCTGTTGTGTTATCAGAGTGCGATGCTGAGTGGACTTCTCCAGTGTTCGAGATGATATACGAGCGCAACCCTGTGAGGTCCAAATTTGAGAGGAGGCTGGAAGTGAGCACCAGTCCATTAAACATCATCTACAATCCACAAGCCATGAAAAAAGTGACTGAATTCTTCTATAAAGGAAGAGTTCACACTTCAGGTAAGTACAGAGTATGAAAACTTTCTCAGTCATCTGAAAAAGAAAACATGCCTTCTTTAAGTTTCATGGTTTTACACATGAAGACAAGGTAAATCGGTGCCATACTTGTCTCCAAAACACTGTAAAAAAGTCCCTAGAAAAGTTGCTAAATACAGTAACAAAGTCTTAAGTTGGCAACAGCCTCCCTTTCCCACTCCGGTCATCACCACACTAGGCCACGCCCCTCAGTGTCTCTTTGCTCCGCCCACTTTCATTCAGCATGAAAACCGTTTTTATTCGTTTGAAATTAGGTGCAAGTCATTGAGGACCTAGTTAAGACCAGACAGGACCGATCTTTATTAAGTGTTGCATTTGTTCCTCCAGGGTTCGGCTACCAGTCTGAGCTGGAGCTGAGGGTGGCCGAAGCAGCAAGGAGGCAGTATGACAAGCTGAAGAAGCAAACCAAGGCAGAGATTCGACAAACTATCGACCAGCTGCTCGTTGGAGAGTTCATTGTAAGAAAAAAGTTGCTGGAATGTCACATGAAGCAGATATAAACTTCAACTCTACTGACATGTTTTTGCTTTTGCAGGAAAACGGCAAGCGCTGGACGATGAAGCTGGATATTTGCGCGCCTCAGGTGGTTTTCCCCGATGACTTCCAGGCGGAAGACCCGATGCTCGTTGTGGTGGACTTAGGCAGGATCCTTCTGACCAACTCTCAAGGTGAAGCAGCCGACAGTTATCCTCTCTTTCCATCTGATGGGATTTAAATCACCCTGTAACTGCTGATATTTGTTCCCCTCTCTGAAGATGACAGCGTCATCAGCTCTACAGCTGCTCAACCTCAGCAGGACGTCCAGAGTGACGAAGAGTACCAAACTCCTCTGGCCACCCCGCCCGAGTCTCCGCTTGCAACCGAAGTGCCTTTAAAAACGCTGTTTAAAAACCCAGAACTTCCCAACCTCAGATCTCCGGAGGCTGTGAAGGCCTACAGCAAAAAGCTCTATGAGAAGTACTGCCTTTCATTCAAGGACCTGCAGATTATGGTCGGGCGCTACAAGGACAGCTGGAAGCACCTCCAGGACAGCGACGTGGGACCAACCCACGTTGTGGAGAAGTTTAACGTCCTGCTGCAGCTTGAGCAGCGGCTGCGCTACACTTCGGACCCTCAGCTGCCCGGTGCGGTGCTGTCGGGAACGCTGCCGGATCTAAAGGTGCACATCAACCTTGAGAAGATGACCGCCATCAGGACTTGTCTGGTGCGGCTAACCGGGCCAGCAGAAGGCGACAGCGGCTCGGGGAAAGATCCAAGCGGAGGGTCCCCTGACCCTCCCACGCTGCGCCGGGACAAGATCTTCCACAGAGTAGACAGTTCATGGAAACTCCACGATTCTGCCAAAAACCTGACGCAGAGCGTGATGACGTTAGAGCAGCACACACGGGAAGTCCTGGTGGAATCCCACCTGCTGTTGGCTGAGTTCAACATCAACTACATGCAGCTCGGTGTGGAGAGCAACGGCCGCTATATTTCTGTTTTTAAAGTGTTTGGCACTAATGCTCATTTTGTCAAGCGACCTTATGACGTAGAGGTCGCTCTGACCGTTCATGGATTTCTCCTGGTCGACACGCTGCAGACGTACGGCTCCGACTTCGACCTGCTCGTTGCGTCTCATAAGCATCTAAGCTTCGACGTTCCCACTGGTAGCCTCAGGGAAAGCCAGCCGTCTTCCCCCACTTTGTGTGACGAGCGGACCTCTGAGCATCCTGGAGTCCATTCTGGGTCATTCTCTGATCTCTCCCCTTGTAGTTCCTTCCTGAAAGACCAAGACGCCCTCATTAGGCTCGAGTACCAGTTTGTGAGCTCAGACTGTCCCTCCATGGACCTCAACAACTCCCTCCAGGTCACCAGCATTCAGGTCAACAACCTGGACATCATTCTCAACCCTGAGACCATGGGGGAGCTGCTCAAGTTCCTCCAAAAGTCTTTCCCCAAAGAGGAGAATGCATCATCCACCCAGGAGTGTCCAACGCAGCTGTCCAGTGAGGAAGACAACCGGGCCTATCAGGCAACGTACGACCAGAACAAGGAGCTAACCGTGGAGATCCACCGCCTCAACCTGCTGCTCCTGCGGACTGTCTCCTCCGGCACCGCCCTGGCAGTCGAGAAGAAGGGCCTGAAGATCGCCACCGCCAGCATCTCTGGCACCAAAGTCAACGTTTCCCTGGGAAGCCGTCTGGATGTCAGCGGTTCCCTGGGATCATTGCAGCTGGTGGATTTAACCCAAGAGGCAGGAAGAAACCAGTTTGTGGTCAGCATTGGGAGTGCTGAGGACAGCTGCTCGAGTCCCCAAGGTTTAACGTTTCTGCCCGACGACCGAGAGTCTCCAACAGACGCTCTGAACTTTCAGTTGAGGGAGAAATCTGAGGGAGAGTATTCCTTGAAGCTAGAAATGGCGTCTCTGCACTACAACCACTCAGCCAGGTTCCTGCGTGACCTCACACTGTCGGCCAACGAACTGGAGGACAGTTTCCGCTCCGTGTTCAAAAACGCCGCCACGAGCGTGTCGACGGTTCTCGCCTCCAAGACGGCGGAGTACAGCGGCAGGGTTTCGCTCTTCGAGACACCGTCACGGAGAACACACACTTCCAGCCATAGCTGGGGGAGTTCGTTTGACCATGAGGAGGACGTCTCTGTTGGGCAGCCCGAATCCGCCCTGGACACCTTCTTCGTGAAGCTGACCCTCAACATCAGCATCGAGTCGCCCGTCGTATCCTTTCCTCGGAAACCCGGACACCCCGAGCTGTTGGTCGGCCATCTGGGGAGCATTACCATCCAGAACTTTGTCAATGACGAAGACTCTCAGGGAGAGAGGCTGGAGGTGCTGGTGAAGGACATCCGACTGTACTCGGTCAACACGAGTCACTTGGTGTTGAAGAGAGCGCCCAGAGAGGAGAAAGCCGACACGTCTTCAACATCCCACACTGGAAACGTCAACAAGGATGAATCCCAGTTCACACGCCACGACTTCTTCGAGTCCCTCAGCCGAGGAGAAGGTGAGAAGATTATAACTAGGGATGAAAGTTACCAATTAATGAGATGATTTAAAGTTGATTAATCTTTCTGAGCAGCTAACAATTAATATTTAAAAACAAAAAACACATAAATTGCATTTTACATCCCAAACCAGACTCTGTTTGTACCGTTTGTCTTTCCTGTTCTAATGTGGCCGCCATCTTTAATTTTGTATCAACTGGCTCCGCTTATGGATGACCAAGTGGCGCCCTCTGCTGGATGGAGGCCAAATCACAACTCTGAAAGAAGGTCTAAATGGGCATTAATTGATTGGAACAAATTCTAATAAACCACTAAAATACAGTTTATTGTAAGTGGATTAATTGTTTACATTATAACTAGAGGTGAGATTCTATTAAAATGTTTAGTTGAGTTAATTGCAGGTTTTGTAATTAATTAATGGTATTTTAATGGAAAGACATAAATAGACAAAATAAGCAATTCTCAATTCATAAACTCTTTTTGCCGCTAAATTATTGATAAAATAGCCATATGAGGTCAACAACAAAGATATCTATTGTTATTATTTATGTTATTTCACCATCAGATTGGTGCTTGGTGCTTTCCACTGCATCTTTTTCTACCACACTTCTTCCTTCCACTCAACTTTCCACAATTATGCTTAGGTTCAGCCCTCTGTAAAGAGTGATCTTCTTCAACTGACCTCCCCACTTATCCAGGTTAAAAACTATCCAGTCTTTGATTATATCTGGCTTAACATAATATTTAAATTAACATATATAATATTAAAATTACAGAGAAGCTGTAAGTGACTTTAATCAAAATAAACATAATGTTTGTATTATATCACTCTGTGTGTAAAGACTCATAATATGAGTCTGTATGACTTTACCTGCTTGGATAAATAATCTATTCTGGTGAATGGGACAGACCTTGGTCTGTTTCACGGATCATTTATTTAACATTTAGCTTTTTTCTGTTCATCAGCTTTCCACATACTGAAAGACACCACTATTCACTTCACTTTTGAGAAAACTCCAGTCGATGAGGATTCTGAGCACATCCTGCTGACCACAGACGAGCCCTTCAGAAGCACAGGCCAGCTGAGAGTCCACGGAAAATTTGTCAACCCTGTTCAGGCAAGTTCTGTACATGAGGTTGATTGACAGCGCTAAGCCCCTCCTCCTGGCTCTGACTGGTTGTTTTTGGAGTGTTTCTTCAGACAGCAGTAGTAGCAGGGGAGCTAGATGTTTCACAGATTACCTGTCTCATTACAAACTGGTGCAGCATGGGGACAGTTTTTATAGATATGTAAAAATGTATTTATAAAGGTCACATTCTGCAGATTTACAGAGTTATTGGCTTAAAACAATCTCCTACATCTTACCATTACGTTAATTTTGTTTTATTTAAAGTGTGATCAGACATTTGCTGTGGATACTAGACCAAAGTTACTTGGTGTTTTTGCAGTGTGAATACAGGTTCTGGTTTCTGAATGTGTTGCTGATAGTCGTCAGTTTGTGGTTAGCAGCTGGTTTTTGTCCTTCCTCAGTCTGATCCTGTTGTGTTTATTGTAGGTTTGTCTGTGTAAACCCGTATATGAGCAAGTCCTCCAGACTCTGGACAACCTGTCCCTGATTGAGGAGCAGCCTCCGACCCCCACCCAGCCGCCGACGCCGCCCCCTCCCACCCCGTCCTCCTCCAGGCCCCACGGCTTCCCCGACCCCCAGGGCGGCCTGTTCGCCAGAGACCCCCCCTCCATCAGCTTCTCTCGCTCCTCCCTGTCCTCCCCGCTGTCCCTGCCGTCTCACCGGCCCGTCCTTCAGCCGCCGACCTTCACCCAGCTGAAGGTCACGCTCCTGGTGGCGGAGCTGCAGGTCCAGCTGAGCGCAGACCTCACGCAGGGCTCCCAGGGTCTGGTCAGCGTGCGCTTCCAGGACCTGGAGGGCCGCTTCACCAAGGACCACCCGCAGCTGCTGGAGGTGCAGCTGGCTCTGCGCGCGCTGCTGATGGAGGACCTGCTGGACCCCAACCCCGACTCCAAGTACAAGCACCTGATGAAGTCCCACGGCGTCCCCAAGCCGTCCACCTTCAGCTCCAAGGAGTACCTGTCCCGCAGCTGCCCGTCGACCTCCAACGCTCTGTCCCCGGACATGCCGCGCTCGCTGCCCGCCCACATCAAGGAGACGCAGAACGTCTTCCAGCCCTACCAGAGGCACCCCGCCACGCCGTCCGCCAGCCGCAAGTCTAAGAAGGACCCGGACTTCCCCAGCACCCCGCCTCCCTCTCCGACGCCACGCGCCGGCTCCCCGCAGCCCGACTCCAACTTCGAGGACTCGTTGGTTCACATCAATGTGCTGCTGGTGGAGGCCGGCCACCCGGAGTTCAGGACGCGCTACGACAGCGTCGGCCGCAGTGTGGACGTGGACTTCAACTGCCTGGACATCCTGATCACGCTCCAGACCTGGGTCGTCATCCTGGACTTCTTCGGCATCGGCTCCACGGCCAACAACCACGCGGTGAAGCCGCCGGCCGCCGCCACCCAGCCAGTGGCCAGACATCTGCTGTACGAGCCGGACGGCGGCGAAGAGGAGGAGGAGGGAGAGACGGCGCCGACGGTCAACACCAAGCTGGACCTCAAGGTTGGTCAGCTGATCCAGCTCTCCTGAAGTTTTTCACCTTTTGGCACCTGGTAACAAGAAACACTGACATGATGATTTTGAAGCACTGATTTATCGGCACCAATTTTCTTAATTTTGGGTGATCAGCCGATACTTACATGTGAAGCCGATCTTCTCTACCTCACCACAGCCGCTGTCCTCTTCTGCTCTGATCAAATGTTCAAACAGTTCATTGAACATTGTAAATGCTGCTTTATTGATCGGTTTTTCAGCAGCTCTGAAGTGAAGTGGTGCCATTGCTGACCCGTCTGTCCTTTTTCCAGGTTCATTCTTTGACTCTCATCCTGAACAAGAAGCTCCATGAACTGGCCAGAGCGAGCGTGTCAAAACTCTCCGCTCATCTTGATAAGCGCGGTACGTTCAGGAACCATTCACATCAGCTTCCTGCAGCCAAACATTCACTCACAGCTTTAATTTCTGACTGCAGACGGCGACCTGAGGATACACGGCAGTTTGGGCAGTCTGTCCCTGAGTGACCTGACCCCGCACGGCGACTTCTACAGAGAGCGCTTCACCACACAGGGAGGGGAGGCGCTGGTTTTCAACATCTTCAGGTACGGATTGTCTCATTACGACTGCCTCTGCTGGAACCGTTTCCCACCTGATTTCTCCTTCGTTCTGACGCCTGAAGGTACGGCCGGCCGGATCCCGACCTGCAGCGTGAGTGTGACGTCAAGGTGTCGCTGCAGATGGCGTCTGTTCAGTACGTTCACACGCAGCGCTTCCAAGCCGAGGTGGTAGCCTTCATCCAGCATTTCACCCAGCTGCAGGACGTCCTGGGCAGACAGAGGGCGGCCATGGAGGGCCAGGCGGTGAGTCCAAACCACCAGGCCCACCTGGGACGTGTGGTCAGGGGATGCTCACCTCTAATCCTGATAAGTAAAGTAGATGCTAAAGATGAGGAATTATGAATATAAACTTGTTTTTTATTGGTAATATCATCATAATTACGGTCAAAATCGCTGAATTTACTCATTGCCTGTTCAAATTTATGGAAAAGGTCCAAGGTGAGGCAGTGTAGTGCTGTAGCTCACCTTTGGGGGGCGCTGTGTCACACAGATTGAATGAAGCAGGCGTGACGTCCAGCGTGAGAATCCGCCCCTGTCTCCATGCTGGAGGAGTCACTGACGACGACTAGCATTGGTTTTAGCTAGCAGGTTGTCAACATAACGCGCTAAATCTTAAATGTTTCTGTGATTCATAAAAGAAAAAGGAGCCCAGTGCTTTGCTACTAACTGTCAGCGTTGGGAGAACTAGATAACAAGGTCAGGAAAAAGTTTTAATTAAGAAAAAATAGCAAGAGAGAGGGAAGTTGTTTGGTTATGCTAGCTTGACTATGACAACAATAACATGTAGATGTGCTGTGGAATTCAGTGTGTTTCAGTTCAGTTAAACATAAAATGCGATTCACTCACCAACTTTGACAGATCAGGTGTTTAAATTAGCTAATCTGCCACCGCTGGCTGATTATCTGTTCAGTATTCATTACCTAATCAATGCATACATAATATAAAATACAATACTTTGGTTAATTTTTAGGTGCAGAATTTAAAAAGGTCAAAGTATGAAAAAGCTGAATCTGCGTAAAGATTGAATGAAAATTAAAAACCTTCAGTCGTTTTACGTTAAAATTGAAATGTAAGCTTCTGTACTGGATGTTGGATGTGTGAGTCGGGAACCTCAGCGCACGTCGCCGAGTCCCAGGTCCAACCCCGTTTCCATGGTAACTGGGGTAACGGGCTCTGTCCTCCCTCTGAAGGTGCATGATCAGCCTCAGAGGGCATCCAGGGTTCTGCTGGACATCGACGCCGGCGCACCGGTTCTGATCATCCCGGAAAGCTCGCGGTCGTCCCGGGTGATCGTGGCCAACCTGGGCCAGCTGAAGGTGCAGAACGTCTTCCTGCCGGCCGGGTCGCACGGAACCGTTTCCCTCCGAGACAAGGTAGAGAAACTCACCATGGCGCACGCCTTTTTCCCCTCTCTGGTGAGTCAGACACGAACACGCCGCTCCACAGCCGCCGGTTCTGCTAACAAACCCGAATTCATGCAGGCGTTTCATGACATTCCACAGATTCACTCATGAAAAACTGTTTTTTCTGAAATGTTGGTGAAATGCTGAATGAATTCAGCTTCACGGAAATAATGTTTTTGTAACCAACTAATTTCTGCATCTTTTATTTTTGTCCATTGTTCGTTTTTTAACGTAAAAAACACTAACTTAATCCAGTTAGACTCAGTTTTGTCTGATATTGGAGTTGAGATAGTTTGCTAAGGAAATTTAGTCTTATGGAGATTTTCAGAGAATATTGATGGAGAACTTCACAATAAAAGCATCTGTTGGTCCACTTCCTGTCTAAGGTTAATACTGACCTTCCTAAGGATGTATGCTTTCCTTTTGGGGGGTTTCCAGAAGCAGGTGAACTTGAGCCAGAATCCTTTTAGTTTTGCATCTCTAACCTTAAAGTCTAAAGGTCCAAACCAAAATGTTTGGTTCTGAAGTTATTCCCTTTGTAATGATTTGGATGAATCAGTGAGACACATTGCATCTCTGGTCAGGAGAGAAACAAGCTAAATAAACTAACCTTATAGCTGAATGTTGTCTTAGCTCCTTCTAGTTGTTCACATGCACCTTGTGTGTGTTTTTAAGAATATTATACTGCATGGACGTTCATACAAGGAGCTGTCCCGCTACCAGGTACAGCTGCCACCTTCTGCTGTGGTGTGAGGTGAATTCTGTCTGATTGCTGTGACCCTTTCCTCCTGTTTCCACCCACCTGAGACCATGACCAGAACCTGAAATCTCTGCAGCACAGACTGGCTGTTGTTACTGTCATATGTTGCATTTTCTCATGCATCACCACAGCCAAATGTATCCCTACAGACTGTGGTGGAAACACACTGATCCAGTTTTCACCTCTGGGATTCCAGGCTGTAACTTTACTGAGAAACGTTTTTTTCTGGGCTGGTTTGTGTTTTTGTTAGCTGCACATGTTCACATGTAACTTGGTGAGCAGGTTTGTCAGTCAAACCCTGATTTTCAGACCTTTGTGGAGGTAGATAAAAACTGTTGAATACAATCGAGTTTTATCTCTAAAACTTTGTAGTAGTGCCGTTTTTTTGTCCTGCATGCAGTGATCGGATGTTGCTTTCTTTTTCACAAAGGAGCGCGTCAGGAGCGCAGCAGAAGGATCGAGTAATGCTCAGGCTCAGGAGAAGCCGAGAAGTTTCCCTTCCGGCTCCGCCTCATCGTCAGGATTTGGCCTCAGCAGACCCAAAGCGGTGAACAGCAGAACCGGCCCTGAGGACGAGGACCCGACCAGCTCCGGTTAGTCAAAGTCAGACATGGTTTCAGAAGGTTTCAGAAGCTGTAACCTGCTGTCCCTTCATGCTGCAGAAGGCCATGTGTGTCTGTTGGACTGCATGGCCCTGGACCTGCAGGAGATGGACATCTTTGCCGCGGAGCGCCTGCCCTGCTGGGACAGCAGCGGGAAGCCCGAGCCCTCGGACCTGATCTTCCCTTCCTACTGGGTCCGTCGAACCGGAGACAACCTGCTGAAAGACTGCTGCCGCCTCACGCTGAAGGTGGAGCGCAACCTGGACAAGTACGTCCAAACGCTGCGGATCGGGGCCCAAAATGGCCATTAGAGCTGTTCAGGGGCCACAACGTTTTAGTAGCTTTCTTTCAATTACACTGACAAAAACTGACAAAGGAAAATCTGTAGAAAGTGCCATCTTATCATCAGAATAGTTGATAGATTAATCGATTACTAAGATAATTGTTAGTTGCCGCCCTACACACAATATTCTAATGAAATAATAAAGCTTGAATTGTAATCAAGGGCCGCCCACAATTGTTCGGAGGCCTGCAAATGGCCCACGGTCCGCACTTTGGACACCCCTGGCCTGCAGCAATACATTACCATCTGTGTGGTCCCAGGAAGATGATTATTGGGTTCAATAAATTTGAAACCTTTACTCTTCACCAAAAAGTAATATTTTATGTTTTAAAAAGCAGCTTCTCTCCTCACAGCTTCACATTTGGGTGAAATAGTTGCAAACTGGGGTTGTTTTATCTCATTAGTGTTTTTGTGAAGACGATCTTCAAAGTGTTACGTTGATTATTGTCATCAATAATCAACTTTCCAGGCCTGGAGCTGATTTTTCTCCTATCATTTCAGGTTTTTGTTGCGTTTCATAACCAAAGCCTGTTTGTAAAACCAGGTTTTGGTTTTATATCTTTGACGTTTTTTTTCTTTTTTTCTTCTCGGAACGGCACCATAAAGTCTGAAACAGGCTTTGGTTACATTAATGTGGACCATACACATCTCCCACACGTCGCCTCGGCTGTGTGGAGGTTTTTAAAGAGATGGCGTCTGTTTTGGGTCTCGGTTTGCGCTGCGTTCAGTGATTTCAGCCTTGTGTCTCCAGGGAGCTGAGCCACGCCGTGCCGGACACGTCCATTCACGGCAGCCTGTCGTCGGTTCACTGCTCCCTGGACAGGAAGCACTACCAGCTGATCCGGGGCATCCTGGAGAACAACCTGGGGGAACCGGTGGAGGAGTTCCTGCGGCCGTACAACCTGCAGCACCCCAGCAGCTACGTGAGGAACCCTGCACACATCTCTCCTTTCCTTCACACATGCAGTCTGTTTAATTTCTGTATGAATTTTATTCTGCTATGTTTCAGCATTCTTTCACTTATTTTTCATTTTCTATCAATTTTCCACACTCCCTCCAGGATTTCTCAGTTTAATTATTTGGTGTTTCCTTTTTGTTTTGCAATCAGATTTTCTTATTTTGTTCTGCTAATTTATAAATATTTGCAAGGAATTTTGCAATGTTTTTGTCATTAAAAGTAAGTAAGTAAAACTTTTTTTGTATTGCACATTTCACGATAAAAACCACAAACAAAAAAATGACTTTACAAAACTACATAAGGAACAAAAAAGAGTCAGTTTACGAGTAAGAAATACTGCCACCTACAGGTGAGAGTTAGCATTACTTAAGCCTACTGATTTTGAGCATTTATGTGGAAAAGTTTCAACAAACTCACAATTATGATTAATTCTGCTGATTTTTGCATTAATTTCTGTAACAGCTGAATTATATCATTTATCTACCAAAGAGGTTTTCAATGAACTTCTCTTTTAGTTGCACATTTAATAAAACATTGACCGTCTCTGATATTGCTGTGTTCAGACGGTGTTGAGTGGAGCCGTCTTCACCAACCTGTCCTTCCTGGTGGACATGACGGACGTCAGCCTGGAGCTGCTGGACAGCCCCACCTCTGCTGACAGCAGGAACTCTTTGGCCAGGTGAACTTCCTCCTTACAGAACCTAAAGGAACCGCTCAGGTCCACATGTGGCTCTAGGATCTCACTCAGGCGCATATTCCCCTCTCTGTCAAAATTATGGCTTTCTCAGGATTTAAGGTTGAATTATAGAAGAATTAAAATAAGAAGAACAACAATAACTTCCTGAAAATCCTTTCAGTACCGACCCATTTCAGTTTGACCCACCATCCGAAGTTAAAGTCCTAAAACGGACTAATATTTTGTATAGTGCATGTATATTGGGATTAACCGTGTAAATTTAATCTGCTGCTGCAAATAGATGGAGTGAAAGATAATTATTACACTCAGCTTTCTATAAATTAATCCAGGGCATGTGTGTTTTCTTAGAAGCAGAACTTTAATTTTGACTAATTAGCTACGTCAGTTTTAATATGTTAAAAATTTTAACATATTAAATCTTTTTTTTTTTTTTTACCTATAAAAGTCTTGTGCCGGAACCTTTGTATTGTGTTTCCGGTACGACCGTAAATCTGATGCACAAGCGGCTTCCACAGTCAATGATGGATGACGAAGCTGCTTCTCTCGGCGCCCTGCAGGTTAATTAATCTGATTGGAGGCTGGAAAAGACTGTTGTTGTGCTAAAAGGAGTTAGCCTATCAGTGAAGCTATGCTAGCCTAAAATAGCATCTCAAAGCTAAACATATAGCAGCTAACGCTAATGTCAGCATACATATTTCTAAAGAAGCTCCATGAACAATCATCTTCCTGAAACACCAGAGAAATGAATGGATAGAATAACATTTTGCTGCAATCTAGTGTTGAAGGACCTAAATAATAGATTAAAAATGATAAATATCTTTATTGTTGAGCTCATATGTCTACTTATTCAGTTAGTTTGAAGCAAAAAGGGTTTTTGGATTGTAAATATTGCTTATTTTGTCAATTTTATATATAGCTTTAACTAAAATGCAGTTAATTAAATACAGACTCTGTAATTAAGTCAGTAAAACATTTTAATGGAGTCCCACCACCCGCATTTTTACTTAAAACTGGTCACAAAGTCAAAAAACTTTGGAAATATGAGCCTGAAAATGTTGGATTTTACAAAAACCCTTTTTGAAATCCTGTCAGTGATTGTCAGACCAGTTCAATCATCACAAGTCAACATCCTGAAGAATTTCTGGTATAAAACACTTTACTACAGCTGAAAAACGTCCAAATTAGGATTGTAGACCATATTTGGTATTGATAAAAAAAATAAAGAAATTCCCAAAAATTAACCTAAAAGCTTGAACACAAACACATGTGGAGGCCTTTTAAAGGCTTAAACACATGAAATATGTTGTTTTTAATGGTTTTGGTGTGTTTGTCTTGCATAGGTTTGACTTTGTGAAATCCAAAGTCCTGTTTGAGAGTTTGTCCGACGGCTCCAAGTCAGTGAACCTGGTGTCTCACTCTCTGCTGGCAAACGACACCAGATACACTGACACCACGAAAAGCAGCGAAGACAGCAGGTTCAACGTGTTCGACTGCATCCTGCAGCCTTCGAAGACAGGAACCAACCGGGCGTCTCTGCAGCTGGAGCTGCACTACAGGTGACTCACAGCAAATTACTCAGAATATGAGCACATGCATGAAGGTGTGCTGTTCGTACAGGTGGGTAGCGTATCCAAACATTATACTCTGGTAAGAGTAGCTCTCCTTCAACATGTTTTTACTCAAGTACATGTAAAATGAGAAAGACGGTATTTGGTAAAAAGTCTACTCAACTACTGAGTAACTGATCAAATTATCAATCATTTAATATTTAAAAATGACAAAATCAGACAGACCAAAATATAAAGTTAGGTGGAATTGTTTTATTTTAAGGACCAAAATGAAAATAATTAATATAGTTAACAAAAAATAACAAAATCAGACAAAATAATTGTTTTCAAGTACATTTTTTTCAATAAAACAACATATAAAACTAACAGAAACTGCAGGTGTGTGTCTGTGAACTTTTGGTTAAAACGTGTTTGTTTTTCATTCAGTGGGTAGAAAATCCAGAAATGTTACTCAAGTAAGAGTAAAAAGTACAGCTTAGTAAAAATACTCCTAAAAGTAATAATAATAATAAAAAAAAGTTATATTTAATCAATTGCATTTATGTGAGTAACTGGCTACTGCCCGGCTCTGGTTCTGCGTAGATGCACACGGGACTCGTCCAGCTTCACGGTCGTCCTCAACAACCTGCGGGTCTTCCTGATCTTCGACTGGCTGCAGCTGGTGCATCACTTCTTGCAGCTGCAGCCTGAAAACGCCCCGAACGACATGGAGAGTCAGCAACCCTGCACTGGATCCGGCAGCACCGCCGCATCCGGCAGCACCACCGCATCCAGCAGCGCCGCCACGTCCGTCATGCCAAAGACGGTGAAGAGCGGCGTGGTGACGAAGCGGTCCACGGTGATGGTCAGTCAGGACCGCTGCCTGGAGGTGAAGATCAACGTCACAGGTGAGTAAAGACAGCTCACTGACCCTCAGTGGTTCCGTTCAGCAATTCATAATTTATATGTTGGCTTGTTTCTTTGCTGTCCAGGCACAGAGTTTGTGGTGGTGGAGGACGTTTCCTGCCTCGACACCAACGCCATCATCCTGAAGGGAACCACGGTCCTCACATACAAGCCCCGCCTGGTGGACCGACCGTTCTCTGGCAGCCTGGCAGGAATAGAGGTGCTGCATCTCCTCCATTGCTTGGGGTTGACACCGGTTGCTATTGGTTACTACAGGTTGCTATGGGTTACTATGGGTTGCTATGGGTTGATGCCGGTTGCTATGGGTTACTACGGGTAGCTATGGGTTGATGCCGGTTGCTATGGGTTACTACGGGTAGCTATGGGTTGATGCCGTTTGCTATGGGTTACTACGGGTAGCTATGGGTAG